>NW_025776295.1:0-30936 GCF_021130785.1 Homalodisca vitripennis
CTGAAAACTTCACTTGAAATAAAAATTACACAAATTCAGAACGTCCGTATTAAGATTTTGTTGTTACAGTTTTAATTTTAATTTTTATTGATATTTTAAATACATTTGTAATTAAATGACCAATATAGCACAGGAATTAATGTGGCGGGGGGGACAATTTGACACAACATTTTCTGTCCCAGTGTTATTTTATTCCCCTCTAATTAACCAGAAGTATTTTTTATTTCAGGTAATCGATTAACGTACAAGAAACAACATCCATTGGTCAAGAATAGAATTCTTGTATCTCATCATTTTAGCCCAACACTGTCTACAAACCTTTATCTATGTGGAATGAAACTTTTCATTCATATTGGAACTTTTCATTAAAAAACATGCGTTTTAAAACACACCAGTATGTCATGAATTGAAATTATAGTCAAGACCATCAATAATTTCTGTATTGAAATGATTTTAAAAACCAAAATACTCGTAGGACTCAATTGTTTAAGAAAACTTTAAACTTTAAAACTTGATAAAAAATTATATGTTCCACTGTAAAAATAGAAATGTGTGGCAATAAAAACATACCATAATATAAAAAAATGTAATGTAATTGTTACATTTCAATTTCAATTTTCAACACAAATCGAAGCCTGTGTGGGTTTGTAAAATGTATGTGTTGTATCTCCTTAAACACTTAAATACTATGCTGGTCCAAAGAATATTATATTCATAGACACGTGGCGATTATATTTCTAGTAATTTATAATTTCGATTACTGATTTTATTGATTATTTTATTTTATTGGACATGGAATTATGATGCATCGGGAATAATATGGATTAGTAGGATTTTTTTTTTTTTGTTATAGTGTTGTGAAGATTTTTAAATGTAGATTTGAATGCCGACTTACAGAAGTACTATAATTATATTACAACTAACTCAAGAATAAACGTATCTAATAATGCTTAACAAAGCAATGTCAACTTAAAATTTATATTTATTTTTAAACTCAACAAAAAATCTAATGTGCTAGTAATCACAAATAATATACAATTGATAACTAATATGCGAAAAACTATTTAACATTTATACCTTCAATGTATTCTATTAAACATTTCCATTCTACGTTTATAGCGGACATCACGCCCCTGTTGGCAAGGTTTTATTGCAAATTCTTACACCTTAATGCACACAAACAATGCAAATGTATTCTTCCTTGTTTTATTTGAAGAATACATGAAACAGATTATTTTTTTATAAGCTCACAATTATTTTGACAGATTCCACACAGAAAAAAAATAATAAAATTCCTGTTTCTAACATGAGCATGTCGAGTTTAGTTCCATTTCACCTTATTATTCGTGCAGATTCTAAAATGTGACGATGTTACAACTTGACTTCTGGAGTTTTGAGCCATGCTCGTCTGAAGAGATCTAAACAAAATCAGTGACGAAGAAGCTCAAAAAGAACTCTTTACTTTGTTTAGAAATCAGAGACACCTATACTAAAAAATACATTTTGTAATCTAGTTGAAGGGGTATTGTATAATATTTACAAATGTATCTGGTTACAGTAAGTTTTAGTTACCATTACTTAGAATAGTTTCATTTGGTAATCATGCTACTGGTGCAAAGAAATAAGAGGTTTTCCATTGTAATATTTCTTTTAATTATAAATATTACCAATTTAGAAAAAACTGTTCTCAACATAAATTAACTTGTTTCATAACAACTATCCGAGGATAGTTTATGCTTTCACCACAAGAGCGCAGCACACGACAGCGCGCGTTGTATGTACGCCAAACCTCATGTCGAGTACGCAGGACGGCGCATCCACAAAACGTAAAACCACCTGAAAGGAAGCCTTCGCTGCAATATTTGATGTCACAATATAATATTGTTTCCAATTATGTGAAATTATTGTTTGCCCTTGTAATGTTGTACTCATGTTCTTCTTAACAAATACCGCAGTGTTGTTTCCTGGTTAATTTATTTTAACCCAAAATAAGTGAATACATATGCGGTATTTATTTGTTTGCAGGACCACACGCAAATGTCCATGAACACTTGTACAGTAAATTTAGCTGAAAATTGACCTCCCGGCAGAGAGTAACATTCCTACTTTTACAGGGAAATGTAATGATCAAATTATTTAAGCTTTGAAACCAAATTCCCTTTCACGTACGTTTATATGCATTGGACATATTCCATTTACTATTCATTCTTTTCTAATAACTTATCCGTTCACAGTTCATATAACCTTTGATTTATTACGTGTGGTAGCTACAAGTTTGTGGTTAAATTTCTCATCGACTCTCACTCACCCAGGGACGTTCATCCTATGACGAGCGTACTTCGATTTCTTATATAAATTGCGCACTTAGCTTTTCAATGATAAGATTTTAAAATTCTTATTATATTTCAACATCTTTTGAATTTGAATGCATAACCTAACATTTCATGTGTTTACAATTTGTATAAATTTACAGGATAGTGAAAAAATGAATATAAACTTTTACTGCAATGTCAGACTATTTCAATGGACAGTTGCTTATTGTACTCAGAAAATCAATAAAGCAATATCAGACAGCAAAACTCAAAATACATTTTTTCTGTTATATATAGCCTACTTTAGAAAATCGTAAAAATACATTTTTATTATTCTGTTATTCAATGTTATTCAGTCATAAAGTAATTACCTTTCAGTACTTAGAGTTTAATTTTTAAATCGTACATTGCAAGATCCATAAGATTAACGATTTAAAGAAATATATAGTTTAATTCTATAACATTAATTATAACCCTTCAAATGGCTTTACACACGTAATCAAGTCATGGATTGCTTGTTCGAGTAAGAAAAATAAAACTACGCGTAAAAGAGACAAATTTAGGCCCAATACGGCATACACCAATTTAATTACCTTGGTGTCGAAACTATTTTAATAACAGTGTAAACATAGTAAGACTGATATAATAAGAGACTGTTGGGGATTTGAGAAACACCATTCTTATTGAGGGATATTCTAGTTGTTTTTTATACAGACCAGCAAGTGTAGTCTGATAGTCTGAGAATGATATCGAGGTTGTACTGATATGTGAAATCCTTTCATAGCAAGTATGTTTTATTTACCTATCGTCTTTTATTGTTACTTGCTAAATAATTAAAATTCATATTTTAACACCAATCGTATATTCATTTTTTATTATTATATTACTATAGTTTCAATTTAATTATGTAACAATTAAATGAAAAGTTTTATAAAACTTCAAGAATTACGGTAGTAAAATGCATGAAATCTTGCTAAAGTTACTGAACTTGTAAAAAATTATTTGAGTATTTAAATTTATATCACAGCCTGCATACATAACGGCATTCTAGTAAAGAAATTAATATTTGTTTGGGTTGCGTTACCTGCGTGGTTGCTATCCAAGCGTTTTATAAGCGGTAGGACGTACACCTGAGGATAATCTCGTACTATAATTATTAAGTTTTGCAAACTTGCTGTAGCGGGTTAGTGCTTTGACCTGGATAAGGAAAAATTCCATGCTATTGAGGTTTACCAGCAAATAATAGTTGTACTATAAAGGTACTATTAACGTTGAGTGTCATGGCAATTTCAATGAGGCCTATGTTACTAATAGTCTACTGTATAGGAAATATGCAAAGAAATGTGCCATATATTCGATCATTTATTAAATGTATATATGAAGCATGCGTAGCTTAAAGGCTCTTACAGAGTTATAATTAGTTTAAAAACAAAAATTAGAGAAGATTTATAATAACACATGAACATACTCATACATAATTTGTTATCAGACCATTTGCATATTTCGACTTAAATTAACTGAGCGAAACCATCAAGTAACGATACTTTGAGGCTATGTTCCCACACGAATTATAAGCGTGACCGTGCTTTACGTTTATATTTGATTTTTAAGTTTTTTAGCCGTTTTAAAATACATTTAAAGTATAATCATGAAGTTTCCCTACACACAAAAGTCACATAGAAGCTAGATATAAGCAGAAATCAATTGCTTGGACAAGTCTGTCGGCGATAAATCATGTAACGTAAAACGAAAGTCACGCCACAGTTCATGGTCGGAAACATTACGGCAACAAACTAAGTTAATATTACATGATAACAGCACATAGCTACACCTTTACACTGTCATGCATCATCGATATTTCATCATCACTATCAACTTTGACTTTGTGACTTAATCACTTTTATGCGTGCCGAATGTCGTAATATTTCAGGCTTAGCAAGGTTTGATTCTGTAACCGAGTCCCACGCCTGGTTAGTTTCAAATTGATTCAAAATTGTAAAAGCTAAAAATTAATCGAGCAACGAATTCCCTGTTTTTAAACATAATTTTAAAAAATGGTCCGCGCAAATCTATATACACGTAAATGAACGCAAAATACCATAATATATTCGTTACAGCTAGATAGAAAGGTGCTATGATAAATTTATTTAATACAAAACATCACCCATGTTAAACTGCTAGACTATTATTTTAATGTATTGGGAAAATTTCTTTGCTAGGGTTACATTGAAAACGCATTCATCTGTTGAAAAATATAAAACTACAAACACTATATCTATTAATGAAACAAAAATAATTTTACTTGTTTAAAAGATCTTACATCATAGTAATATTAATATTATATGGATCTGGAATTCCAGAAGAAATCGCCAAAAGAGGTCACCCGTGCAGTTAAGTTAGTACCTTTCTGAGTTTATACAGTTCATCCCAATCCGTGAACTGAGCTGATACCACAGTTTCTCGCAATAAATAAATATTCACAATTATATCACGTGCAATTTAGGCGCAGGCAATTTGTGTCTCAAAAGTTCTGAACGGGGACCATAGCGTTTGAGGTGTTTGCTTAATAAACATAAAGCACTTTTAAATAAAAGTATAAATACTCTAAATGATCAAAAAAGAAGTTCGGAACTCCTGAATACTATAGTAAGAAAAGGAAACTAGGCCTCTACTATCGCAACTTGAACAAACAAGATTTGTCAATATATTAAATTACATTTTCATTATTAGTGTTTAAGGTACAACGGTGATGGCAGGATTATTACATGGTTAGAGCTATAACATAGTAAAGTGCTTGTATAACGCATTCCCCGTTATATAAAATGTTGTTTAAAAGTTCTTAACCTTCAAAGATGAAAACTTCCCTGAACGAACTAATTTTATTTGTGACGTAAATTTAACGAATATTTTACATTCCAAGGATAAAGCATTGAACCTCCGTATCACAAATATTCAGTGTATAAAATTTCTACATATCAATAGCACTAGAAAATAAAGCACACATTTAACAAATTGTAATGTAAGCTATTATTAACTAACCAAGATAATACCAATAAGAGACTAAATTACTATCGACCGACATACACGATTGTATACGAGACAATTGACAGAAGCAGTTGAATAAAACACAAAGGAAGTCTAGTAAACCCTCTACAATTCACAGCTTGACAGTGTCCTACCCTACATGAACAAAGTCTTTCCCTTGACGGCAAGAAATTTACTATTCCGATCTTTCGGGTTTCTATATTAGATGAAACCTGACCGAACTTTGACTTTCGTCCTTTGTTTTAAAACTGGTAGTTTTCTGTGGTTTTATAAAGTTTTATACATTCAAATGAATTGTAAGTTTTGTAAAGTAGTATTTAAAAATATTAAGGAGTTTTATGAAAAATGTCTTGTGCAGTCGGTAGAAAGATATACGCCATGTACGGTTGTCATCTTGAAACTTGAGCTGATGAAGTAATAACAGTTTTGAGTTAAGTTGCTTTAAGGTTTACACTGATTATATGGTGACTTAAGTGGTTGGCAACATCCAAGATAATAAACTAGGGTGATTTCCATATATGTAAGGTTTAATTGGTTTGGATTTATTTAAAATAATTAAAAATCTAGTAGTTTTTTGTTTATGTGAAACAAATGTACATAAAAATGTTGCACAAAGAAAAAAAAACTATATTTTGAAACTATTATAATTAAGTCTGCCTTGTTACCTTTATAATTCACCCATGCAAAATAATACTTTTCCAATTTAAAGATAAATTTTTTGGAAGTCCACGTTTAAATCAAAGACATCTTAATGTTTGACCATGCGAAACGATAGTACCACTCGTTTACATTGATATCAATATTCTAAATATAGCCACAACCAGAAAACCACTCAAAATATGTACCAAACAGTTTAAAATACAAATAATTTCCTATACACATAATAATTATTCATACAAAAAGACGTACGTTCAATTAGACATGTTTTAAATTTAGATACACTGAAATAATTCTTGAAATATTATTCACCCGTTAAGGAACTATCCGTATACAGGCGTCCGATAAGTAACCCGACAAACTTCTAAAGTTTCCTCTATGTACTCAAAATAATGAAAAAAGTTCATTTGAATATATGTCCGGAAACACTTTGTTAGTGATCTACTGCTAGCGAACGAATTCGCTTGACTTTCTAGGAAAAGATGGAAATAAATTTAAACTGATGTTTTTATAGCGAAGAGATAGTTGTTGAAGTTATTTGATTTTATGTTCAATGAATTGAAAAACATACGTGCCAGACCTGTAAGACCACCCATTTCTGAGATATCAGAAAAAATTTGCAAAATTCTGTTAAGAAAATCATGCTTTGTTTAGATTTAAAATAAATTATCTTCTATAAATGGATAATAAACACGCCAAAATTTTAATAAAAACTTTTATAGAATTCTATTTTAAAGAGAAATAATGTAAATAGGCTAATAATAAATAAGTTTAAAAATTTTATGTTTTATTAAATGAACACACACAAAATCAGAAGTACTATGCATATTAGTCAAATAATGAGGTAAAGAGTTAAATGTGTCGTAGAAAATACCGTGGCAATGAACTAATGGAGCAATGCTTAATAAACACATATCTGTTAGGTATTTATTAAATATTACTGAATATGAAATATTAAATGGCTTCATAAGTACATTGTACAATACATGACATGAGTCTTTAAATCATTACATTTAAAAATCCCCAATATACTTGTTTCTGTGTAAAAGATTCTGTACAATTTTAATGTTAAAAATCCCATTTCTACCATATAATAAAGAAAAACATTTCAATAGAAACCTAGTCTGAATGAACTAATTGTTAATTTACTCGTATTGTACATCGTGCGAGTTTGTGTAATACATGGAATTTTTTTTAGATGAGGAGGAGCATATTTCTTTTATTGAAAAATTAACTTAATACTAGAGAAAATAATGGTGTCTGAGAAGGGATTAGAAAGATACTAGAAAATAAAACAGTTATAAACAGTAGTAGAGAGCTGTAGTACGTAAAAAATAATCATAGACAGCAGTACAAAGCCGTAGTTAATAGTCTCCTAGGTGAGAAACAGAGGTCCCATAGTAACAGAGAAATATTAGTAGATACCAGTAGATTAGTATAGAAGAGAAATCGAGAACCAACCTCGGGGTGTAATTAATCTAACTTCCTCTGACTCAGCACAACAGTGAGGTGTAGCGCTTGAACTGAACCGAGAGTCGCGAACAGATAAATTACCTCCGGTCACACAAATCAACCGCTGAAATCAAAATGGCCGTTTCTGTTACAATTACTTACCGTATCGAGGAGATATATAATTTTTACCCAGTTATATCAATTTGTTATTGCTTACAATAGGGTAAAAAGTGACTTTAAATTCTATTAATTATGAGAAATGGTATTACTCTTAAGCCTTATATCTCTTAAGGTCTCTTAAAAAACGTTTTGATTTTATTTATAGTTTTAATTCCGGACACATTGCCAGCTGGTGGCCATGGAACACACTTCTAGATTACAGAGATACGAATTTCGTGAATCTGGATAATGTAACTCTTAAGTAGGGATATTTTGTATTTGGCCGTATCTGTCACATATGCGTTTAAATAAGCAAACTAAAATATGATCGGAAGACTAAATACCTGTCAAACCACTTTTATTTACATTAAATTGTATAAATGGCTGAGCAAGTACTTTTCGTGATTCAATATTTATTGAAATTAAATAAGGCTATTGCCATTTATACCACTTAAAGTAAATAAAAGTCGGTTGACAGGTATTTGGTCTTCCAATCATATGTTAGTTTGCTTATTTAAACGCATATGTGACAGATACGGCCAAATAAAAAATAATTGGATCGGAAAAAGTAAGCGCTTTGTGGTGTAATGGTAGCATATTCACCCGGCAAGTGAGAGATCCGGGTTTGACTCCCGGTGGAGCAAATAATTTTTGTGATTCAATGTTTATCGAAATTATTTATGGCTATTGCCATTTATACAATTTAATATACATACATATATATAGTGTTTTAGTGACTAAATAATTACTTAAATGATGCAAATATTATTTTTTTTAAATTTTGACATCAAAATTTTACTATTGCACCACTGACAGTTACACTATTAATTATAAAATTTTGTTTCATCAGACTAACTAAAGATTGTACTTTGTTGAATGTCTTAGTTTAAATCCATTGATTTGATTTTGTTAATTGAGCGACAGACTTTTATTCTTAAGAACAAACAATTCATAAAAGCATAGAAATATATGATTAAAAAGTTATATATATATATATATATATATATATATATATATATATATATATATATATAAATATCCCAGTTATTTTAAACGTCACGTGTTTTATTTATTTAACAATCCCGGTATACTGGAAAAAAATAAAGTTCGTTTTAATTTTAATAGTTTACATGTGCTTTTTATGATCAGACAAGGTAAAACAATCCAGCCAAGCAATTTTATAGAATCAACAATCAAGAAGAATCAAGAAACTTTATTGCCAAGACATGGGGATGTATAGCAACGTCAACAATACATTATTGTCACAGCTGTGAGACTATGACTAAGCTAAGACTAGGTCACAATTAAAAAACTTATCAACATCATATAAACATTATCTTATAAGCATGAGTTTTTTCTTACAGTTTTTTAGTGGCTCCTCCCTCATAGTTAACGGTAGAGCATTATAGAACTTTATTCCTTGCTGTGCAAAGGCTGACTTTGTTAGGTTATATTTACATCGCGTTAAAGTTAAGTCTCTATTATGCCTGGTGAAATGACTATGTACACACTATTTACACTTAAACCAGGTACAATTTCCTTAATGTAAGACAAAGCCTGATATATGTACAAAGAAGGTAAGGTGAGAAACTCCCAGCTCAATGAAAAGATTTTTACAATGAGTTTTGCTTGGGACACCAAAGATAATTCTAACTCCCTTCTTTTGCATAATAAAAATTTTCTTGGCATAACCACAGTTTGCCCAAAGAACTGCACCATAGGCTATGTGACTCTGTATATGAGCATGATATATTAAAAGAAGGACATTACGGTTCACATTACCACTAAGGGATCTGAGCAGAAACAAGCCTTTAGCCATACTAGAAGCAATTTTGTCTATGTGGTACTGCCACTTAAGATTACTTTGTACAATAATGCCTAAAAACCTTAAGCTATTTACATGAGAATGACTAATATCAATATATAGGTCCTGTGTTTTGTCAGAGTTAAGTTTGAGCTTATTTACATTAGACCAGTCATCAATTAGAAATTACTTATTTACAATTGAGGCCTTAGTTAAAGCTAAGTTCTCCTCTTGGATGCAAAGACTAAGATCGTCAGCAAATAAAAAACATCTAGAATGTAAATCATTTAAGTTAACTGGCAAGTCATTAATATATAAAATGAACAAAGTAGGTCCCAGGATGGATCCCTGGGGCAAACCAAACTTAATAGATTTACTTATGGAGAGGGCACCATTAAGAGAAACACATTGTCCCCTATTGCTTAAATAAGAATTTTTAAAATCTACAGCTGTATCGTCAAAATTATAAAAAGGTAACTTATCCACTAATATGCTATGATCTACAGTGTCAAAGGCCTGTATCATATCACAAGACATATCAAAAGACCTGAAAAATCACTAATCCCATTTTCAAGTCCTTCAAGGAGATCAGACATGAAGGAAAGTACCGCTTTAATTGTACTAAGGTTAGGCCTAAAACCATATTGGTTAGGAGAAAACAACATATTGGTTTTAAGAAAGTTAACAATTTGATTATGCACAAGACGTTCCAGGACCTTCGACACTGTAGGCACAATAGAAATCGGGCGGTAGCTTGAATATTTGGTCTTATTATCTTTTTTTGTAAATAGGTGTCACCTTGCTGAGCTTAAGCTTATCTGGAAATATTAGTTGCTGCGTTAATACCATAAATATCAAGACTAGAGCTATTATTTAACTCGTTAATAACAGAGTAAACCTCCTCAACTTTAAACTCTTTTAAAGAAAACTTTTTGGCTGTGTTTAGTCCTTATAGGTGGTCCTTATGGTTTATTAGGGTGGAAGGATGTTCTTACTAATTTCCTCAATTGAGTTGGTAAAATAAGAGTTAAAACCCTCAGCTGTCAGGCAATTGGGTACTGGTAGGGGCCTACTACTTCTAGATTGCATAACAATACTCCAAGCAGCTTTTGTTTTATTTTTATAGCATTCAATACAATTATTGTTATATTTTTAACTTATCTTTATGTAACTCAGACCTGTATTATTTTTTTGTATTTACATACATAGATTTTACACGCTCAGATGCAGTATTTAGCATTACATAATATAAGTTATCTAGTTTTTTCATTTTATTAAATTATTATTATACCACTTATTTATTTATTTATTTATTTATTTACATACGGTATACACCATTTCACATTTGTTATAGGTATTGAGAAAATACAAGAGGCTTGATATAAACAACTTACATAAATAGTTTACATGCATACATGCTAAAGCAAACAGAAGCAAAAAAATAAGCAAAACAAGTGCCAAATAACATCAACAACGTGAATAAAAAGAAAAATTACAACAGCAATATAGTTCATAAACAAGTGCAACATGAAGGTGGAACCGTAAAAAAGACTTAATTAAAGTACCGGTAGCGTATAAAATATAGAGTTACTTATATACTACTGAGACATACATATGCATATGAACAAATACAATACGAAAGAAAAAAATAAAGATTAGCGTACTTATTACAATTATTAGACTTAATAGGCTTATTTACAATAGTTTTAAGTGGCATTGCAGAGTTTATTGCCCAAAGGAACAAAAAAAGAAAGAGGTAAAAACTTACTATTTACATCTAGGTTATTATCATATATGCCTACATTAATCCAGTTTATCGCCTTTAGATTGTGTGTGAATAGTTCTGAACCCATTGGTGTCATAGGCCTAATTAGGGAACCTTGACCAATATAATTTAGTCCTAACTCAATACTCAAAATGATAGCATTGTGATCAGACACACCCAAATGTGCAAACCGTCACAGTCCACCTATCCGGGTGTAGAGAGGTAAAGATGTTATCGATACAACTACCTAGATTAGAATTTTGAGGGTTAGGTATTGTAACCTCACCAACACCCTTGTGAAGGCCAAAACTTCTTGGTATGTTTAACATGTCTAAGACAGCAGGCCCAGGTTCAAAAAAGTTTATATTGAAGTCTCCTGTCAAAATAATGTCATATGGCACACCATGCACATTTGCCAAAAACTCATGCAATTTATCAAAAAAAGCAGTGATATTACCTGACGGGGAGTTATATAGTGAAACAAACAATATAGTAATTTTATAATTATGTATCTCTATTTAAATATTCTAAGTTTTGAGAATTAAGAAGAGTTTTGATGATGAAATTTCAATAGTAATTCATGATATTAAATATTGTACAGTATTATTCTAAAGATGAGAAACTAAATTAAAGAATATCATTTACAGCAATACGGGTCGACTTTATATATGTCTCAAGTTGTAAATATTCATTGTTTGAAGGTTATTTTTGACGATGGAAGGATTGTGAAGGAAACAGGATTTTTCCGGACATTTGCCATTGTTCAGTGAAACAAGAAATCAGTAACACTGCGTTTCGAGATCTGCAATCTGATCTGTTCTTCAGGTAAAGAACTAACCTAATACATAATTACAAACTAGTTTAAAATAAACAAATCTTACCAAAGCGTTGTGGCACGCCTGAGTCAGGAATCACAACCACCACGTTGTTTGCCAACTTCACTAACTCTATAAACATGTACTTAATAAAAACCTTATACACAACACTAATCATTAAAACTGAACTACGGAATACAGGTCACAATGCGTCTTCATTCGTCTAATAACCACCTACGACTGACCGGAGGGCGCTAGCCAATGGTAATCGTCACGGCAGACAAAAACAAGATGGCGGAAATAAAAAGGAAGGGGGACAGGAATGGGCCCTTTCGTTATTATTGGTTATGCGAGATTTCTTAAAACCTTATTGTGACTCCGCATTGGTTTATTACAAATATCTGATCCGTTTAATACTTTTGGTTTTCTCTTTAGTTCATTTTTTATAATTGGCAACCAAAGCAGCCTAATCTCGACTGATGGTTGACTGATTGGTTGGTCTGCCAATTTAATGTATTTTGCCTCAATTAATTTCCTTTTGATGAGATGTGGTTCCCGATGTATTATGTTGGCTTCATCCCAATTCATATGATGGTCTTCTGACCAACAATGGTGTGCAATTTTTGAGTTTTCTGTGAGACCCTTTCTCGTGTATTCTTTGTGCTCTTTTATCCTTACGTTCAGGAGTCTTTTATCTCGCCTATATATTTATTTATTTATCAACAGACAACCATTTTTTATAAGATAATACAAATTAATTAATTCAAGACAGACAGCATAATCGAACAAATTTACAATAAAACATGGTGTGTTAGTTTTGACTATGCAATAAGTATCAAAAAATAACAAATCATAAATAAAACTAACCAACTCGAAAACTTATAAAACTTGGGTATAATAACAACAGCAAGATAAAAGAGAAACAATGATAAACATTTAAGAATTAACAAGATAAATTTAGAGCAAATAACTTTACTTCTATTCCCTATTGTAACTACATTTTTATACTGTAAACACTGTTTTTGGAATCCTGTGTGCCATTTTTGTTTTGTTTTTACTAGACTTTGTCTAAGAGTGTTGTGTGTTTTAAACGCGGTTCTAATGTTGTAATTTCTACCTACTCTTCTACCTTTCTCCGATAATCCCGGCACATAAGGGATTGACATAAACTCAAATTTATCTCAATTCTGTTTTTCTGACTCAGGAATGATTCTTCAGGTACCTTTTCACTTATTTATTACTAATTGAGGGTATCTATTGCTTCTGAGATCAGATTCAACTTTCTTAAATTCCTTTTTTAATCCATCTTTATCTGAGCACAAGCTCTTTGCTCTATCAAACAACGAGTAGGCTACTCCTTTGATACATTTTTGATGGTTGGATTGATAATTTAAATATTTTCCTGTGTGTGTTATCTTTCGAAAAACAGTTGTCTTAAGGACATCTCTATCTCTTAATACACACACAGCCAAAAATGGAAGCTTGTTTTGGACTTCCACTTCCATTGTGAGGCGGATGGAAGGAGAAATTACTATTAATGTGATTCAAAACATTATTTCATTCAATATCTCCATGAGAAAAAATAACAAAGGTATCATCCACATACCTCCACCAAGTCTTGAACTGAGCTGAAGCTAAAGCTTTTCGCTCAAATTCCTCCATAAAGATATTGGCGAAAATAGGAAACAGTGGAGAACCCATTGCCATTGCCTCATCTTGACGGAAAATTGTACCTTCTACCTCAAAATAATTGCATTGAGTGCATAGTTCTAGCAGTTCCATAATTACTGGCATGAGATCTCGAAAATTAGTGTTACTGTAAATATTGTATAAATGTATTAATATGAATTTATGTAATATATTTTAGGTTTTTTTTATAAAATTGTGTGTATTGCTTAATCTGCTTATGAACAACTGAAAGCTAATTATTATATAATCGTAGCTTTTATAATAGTTTGTTATTTTAATGTGATCACTCAATAATCTGTTTTAACAGTGTTAAACTAAAATCTTTATTATCGATAAAAAAATAATGTGGCATTTGTAAGATACGAACCTTTAAGGAAGCAAGCGTGTTTGCAGTGAAATTTAAGTAGCATAAACTTTAAGTAGGTTTGTTACTCAGACACAGGAAAGTAGAGTTGTAGAATCGTAAAGTTTTTAGAGTTTTGACTTACAAATGTTTTTTTTTTTTACATTGCCTTCGCCTCTCTCTACCTCATGCTCTGATGTAGATAAATAATGCGATTCTAAAAATGTCGGATTTTCAACTTACAGATATATGTCAACCACGTTGACTCAAATCCCTCAAGCTGAGAAACAAACAGCATATTCTGGGCACATCTTAACGTTCGATTAAAGTGAATGGAACATACTACTCGACAGAATCGTGTTAGTTATGGATCTATACATTCTCTATAATGGATATGAACCCTGAACTGTGTGTAGATGCCCGATAAGGCAATACTTTCTGGAGAAGATTTAGAGGTTAAAATCTATTTTATAAAGTATAACTAGATTAGGTTAGAAAGATTTTAATAAAAGTCCGTATGAAAATTCTATAGAATGAATGCTATCCCATAGTACTTTTTCCAACGCTATTTGGACAACACGGACAGAGCTTCAAAACACAAACCTGTTTTCGAAAAATTAACGTACATGACTTTTGAATGATTGCTTTGATGACCAAAAGGGTGACATTTTCCAGAAAATAAAGTTTCCAGAGGCCTAGGTCCCTAAGTTCCGAAAGCTCCTAGATCCAGGGAACTTTCTGAGATCGAATAAAGCTAGAGTGTAACAACTTCAAGAAGATGATGCTTTCAGAAGCCAGCAACTCCGACAGAGCTCATGGAGTCCAGGAGGTCGCAGATCTCGAAGAGTTGAAAACGCCGAGAGTCTGAAAGACCTCAGAGTCCGGTAACGTCTAGTGCCGAATTCCTCTTGGATGTCAGAAGCCACCATTTTTTTAATTATTTATTTTCATAATTCACTTAACCTTAGTACCTGAACATGAATTCCCAGAATTCGAAACGTACATAGTATGAAAAAAAGTTAAAAGGTTTATAATAATATACATATTTATCAAACACTTTTCGAGGCTACATCTCTAATATAATTTAATATTTTTCAATGAACATACAGTATAATCACTGTAAATTATACTGTAGCCTATGAAGCTACTGGTACGTCGTAAACTATTATGGTTTATGGTTTCATAATGAATGTGCAGCTGTTAATGATGGTGAATTGGGTAAAAACGAGGCTGTGAGTATTAATAATTGGTTGTGCAATTTGTGCAGTACCGGTACTGACAGTAAGAATCATGCAATTTATAAGTCGTCCGATACCGGCAAGTCAGAAAACAGCGATAGTGATAACTAATTTTAGTCAGTGTTTTGCACATGTAAAATTTTTAACAAAACAAGTTTATTAATTAACGATAAACCAGACTGGGATGAGAAAACAAGTTACTGAATTACAAAATGAAAAATGTCAAATTAAGCTCTGCTTTGGACTAGCCATTGTGTGATAATCGGAGACATTTAACTTGTGACAAACAGTATACTTCTACTGAGAAACATAATTTAGATGATAGTAATAAAACTAAATGTTTACTTGGGATCAACTTTGAATCTTCTAAAAAAGGAATCAATAATTATAAAGGCCTCAAGAGGAACAATAATAGTCGGAATTTGACATCGGTAGTAACTAGACCTGAAGTTTCTTCTGTTAGCAGAAACATTAGTCAGCTGCAAGTTATGGATAACGAATAGCAGACGGCTCAGGGAGGATCAGCTGTTCTAAGCAAAACATATGACGTAAATAGGCTGCAGCCTATTCCTAGCGATATGGAATGTAACAGTGTTGTTGACATTGACAAACAGATGCGGTTGTCTGTTGAAAGTGAGGACAGTGGTGGATTTGAAACTGTGAAAAATAAAAGAATGCTCAGAAGTGAGAAGCTAAACAGTCGCACTGCTGCCAGAAAACCTGGAAAATTTATTCTTTCTGGGCAGTGCTATCAAAGATAATGTGCTGGGTGTCGTCGAAAAATACCGATATCTTTTTGTTTCTAGGTTATCCTCTAGTGTTGACTGTAATTCAGCCAAGCAATACTTGGTTGAGGGTGTTCAAGGAGATTATGAAGTCTCACAGTTGAGAAACACATATCCGGGATACCGGTATTTTTAAATTGGAGTGCCTGTATCACTTTGGCACAAAGTTTTTCTGTCTGACTTTTGGCCTACTGGAGTGTATGTGAGTCGTTTTCGTTTCCCTAAAAGTACATAAGGAAGAACACCTGCAATCTTTTTTAGAGGAGCAGACAACCACAGAGGCAAACATTTAACAGTGGGTCTTTCTGAGGGTAAGTGTAAAATCCTTAAACTAAAACAGTGGGGAAATAAAATCTCTAAGGATGTAAACAGTTCTTCTACATTGACTTGTGTAAATAATATAAATAGCCTAACTCTGTGTTGATGTGGAATATTCAGAGCCTACCTAATAAAAATTGAATATTTAAACCTGTTAGCATCGAACAACAGTGTTGATGTTATTTGTATAATGGAGCACTGGTTGTCTAAAGTAGACATTGTAAATATTGATTTACCAGGATATAAAATTGCAGCCTTTTTTGCAAGAACTGTAACTGTGCATGGTGGCAGTATTATTTTAGTCAAAAACCATATTGACTCACAAGTTTACTAAAATTTACCCGATGTTGCTGAGGAGCTTGTTTTTTGAATCGTCCGCGGTACATCTGAAAAACTTTTAATACTCTGCTGGTGAATTTCTACAGGTCACCTACAGGTAACTTTCACGCTTTTATACAGGTAGATAAACTGCATGACATCTTTTTCGAAGTGTGCATGGTGTGAAGTTTGACTTTATATGCATGGGCGATTTTAATGTAGACTTCTTGGAAAATAACAATGAAACACAAGAACTAAATAGCCTAACAAATTTATTTGGTTTATATACTGCAGTAAGAGAAGTAACCCGCCCAAACTTTTTAACGCACAATGCTTCAAAAGGGATGTTCATTGATAATATCGTGTCTACATTGCATCCGGACAGATGGACTTCTTCTGTGTTTACGTACACCAGTCTCCAATCACAATGCTATCCTTTTCTGTGTTAGTTTGGAGTCTGCAAACCCAGATAGAATAAAATATAAAACATATAACAAGGCCTATAAGCGATGAAAACTCTGCTAGATTTTTGTATAATATTAGCAAAGTAGACTGGTTTGTTGTATATAATAGTACCCTAGATATTAATGATAAGTTTAATGTGTTCTTTGACCTGTTTCTATGGGCTTTAAATATTTCTGTACCAATAAAAACTAAAAGTATGGATAAAAAAAACCAAACAACAAATGGTACCACAAAGGATTGGTTAATTTTAGAAAAAGAGTTGGATAGGGTTGAATTTTTATTTTGTAATACCTCAAATAACAATGTAATTAGGGAAAAATACAAATCACTGAAAGCAAAATATAAATGTGAAATTAGGAATGCCAAACTAAACTATAACAATAATTTTATTGCTGGATCAGTGAATAAGTCAAAGGCTTCATGGGCAGTTATTAATGAAGGTAGAAATGTAAATAGTAAGCCCTTGTATATACAAATTGTCTGTGTGCAGATATTTTTCATTCTTACTTTCTTAATATTATTGAGGATATCACTAAAAATGTAGCAACTTGCCCAAATGACAAAAAATTTTTCTTAAGTATAAATATAAAAAGTAAAATGCCTTTATTTGAAAATTTTACTATCAAAGAATTCACTTTTGAAGAAATGTTCTTAGCCATAAATAAACTAAGAAATAGCTCTTGTCTAGATATGTATGGAATAAATGCTTTACACTTAAAATTAGCTTCTAAACACATAAGTGAGCTCTTAGCATACTTATTTAACATATGCATCACACAGGGCTTTTATCCTGAGAAACTTAAACCAATAAAAGTGATACCAATACATAAGAAAAGTCAGAAAGATTTATGTTCAAACTATAGACCAATATCCATTGTGCCCACAATGTCGAAGATCTTGGAACGTCTCATACATAGTCAGATGATATTCTTCCTCGAACGAAATAATATTTTATCAGAGTGTCAGCATGGTTTAGGCCTAAGCGTAGAACTGTTGCAGCCACTCAAGCTCTAATTACAAACTGCTTTAAAGGTCTGGAGGCTAAAAGGAGTGTTCTCTTTAAATCGTATGATATGTCCAAGGCCTTCGACACTGTAACACACGATGTGCTGCTAGATAAGCTGTATTTTACTCGTTTGACAGTGCTCCCATTTCTTTTTTTTAGATCTTACTTAGAAAATAGATGGCAGTCTGTATATTTAAATGGCTCTTTTTTCAAGTCTTTGCAGATTGTACAAGGTGTACCACAAGGGTCTATACTTAGCCCGACCTTGTTCATAATTTACATAAATGATCTTCCAAGTAACATCATGGAGCAACATGTAGAGTGTTTTATGTTTACAAATTATCTGGCAGTGTGTGTTCAGGGTATTGATCCTCAGAAAGCTAATGATATTGTTAATTATAAATCAGATGTCATACATGACTGGTGTAATGCTAATAACCTGAGCTTAAATAGGGAGAAGGTTCAGGAAATACAACTTTACCTTCGTTCTGGTTCAGCGAGATTGGCATCTTTAAATTTTCTTAGCTTCCATCTTCAGTCCAACCTGCAATAACACTCTCGTATTGACAATCTGGCCGCAAAAATTCTAAAGGGTCTATTTATGATTAGATCATGGAGAGGGAATGTGTCTCCTGATGTTCTTCTTTGCATCTACTATGGTCATGTTCATAGCCACTTGTCCTATGGAACTTCACTTTGGGCGAATTGTTCCTATGCTCACAAATTATTTGTGTTACAGAAAAAGCTGTCCGTTTTATCTGTGGTGCAGACTGACAGGATCACTGCAAACCATTTTTTTTTGGCTAGGTATCCTAACTCTACCGTCAATGTATGTTTTTTTCAGTTTCTTATGTATGTAAGGGAAAACTTGCAAATAACAACTAAAGTTAGTGACATACATAACTATATGACAAGAAATAGACATAATATAGCACTAAAAAGATGCATGTTTTTCAGGGACTCAACAAAGCTTTTTGTATCAAGGGATTCAAATGTATAATACATTAACTAAAAAAATTAAAAACTCTGACACTTCATAGTTTTAAGATAGCACAGAAAATGCTATTGAATAAACCACTGTATAATATTACAGATTTTTATGGTGAAATAGCTGCAATATTACCTTAAGTTTACATTTTAAGTTTCAAATTGACGACTGTCATGCATTTTGTAAAATGTCAACGACAATAAAGATTTCTGATTTCTGGTATTACCTCCCCTGATGTGAAACAGGGCAAGTAAGAAAGTGATGTATTAATTGCTCTTATGAAACCTAGGCTTTAGTAATAGCGTCAAAAGACATGAGTAATGAGTATAAATACCAACGGTTTCAAACTCCAGTTAATCGGTTTTTTTAATTATATAATTAATTAAAAATGAAAATGCTTATATTATATGAGGGCTATTTAAGATATCAATATTTCCAAATAAAACAAGCTCAACACTAGTACTAAAATGTTTTTAGTGATGTATAAACAAGTTAAATGACTAAATTTTTATTATTCCTTTTAGTTATACTCATTCAACAACTTCCTCAATGTATTTTACTAAAAAGACCATTGTGAAGTTTTCCAAAATAACGACGTCTAGGAAAAAATAAACCTCAACTCGTCCGGGAATGTTTCTCACTGAAATCCTCCATTGTGATGATAATAGTACGCTGCAAACAGCTCTTGGACCCGATATTGGGGTTTACCTCTCAGCAGAACTGGCAAAATTATACTCGCTTAATAAGCTTTTCTTCGTTATGAACTAGGCGGTGATAATCCAACCTCTAACATTACTATAAAAACAAACTTCTGCCTGTTTCTAACGCCTCGTGTTAATATTCTACTTCCATTGTGATAATAATATTATGCTGCAAAACTGACTCCTATATCTCCAAAAGTGTGTTTTGATAACATGTAATACACTTGGATGTAATAATGTTCTTTGGAATAAGAAATGTGGGGTTAAAGTTGAATTATTGGTTCAGTAATGATACATCCTATATATCTGATCAATAGCGCCAGTGCAATGTCTTTGTCAAATGGTAATCAAAATATACAAATGAAATGAAGTATGATAATCGTTTTATGAATTCTCAGCTACACTAAATTCACTAACGAGCCTTATCAGTTAGAAAGCACATTCCCACGAACAGTAAACGACGCGACTTACCGTCTATTGACCACGCTTACCTGCTGTCAGGTTCCTGGCAGAGAGGTTTGAAGCAAAAGATCATTAATAAGGACACCCTAGTATCATTCACAAGGGAACTTGTGTAACTTTTGTTGGAATGCAAATATATTTTTAATACGGAGTTATGCACAGATATATATATACATATATTGTACTGGATACAAATATTTCCAATATTTCTATTAACAACATTTCAAGTCATAATGATTATACGGTGCCTTTGAGATACACGTGAGACCAAGCGTTTTGCCATGTATCCGTGGGTCTTATAATCATAACCATGCTAATCTTGGTTTTATAACAATAAATATCGATAAACCCAAATGTCTTGATATTTACCAAAGTAATAAACCTTTTGTTGGAATAATAACTACCTATTGCTGGAACGTAATAAACCTAGGCTGTACGCCTAGTATTAGCAGAAACTGCGGCACTATTAAACACGGGAAACTATACAATTATATGGGGGTATAGACTATAAGTGTAATTGCCTTGCAGAAGTCCAATTAATCAATAAAACGACTCAGGAGACTTACATAAATTATCACAGTTACGTGAATTTTGAGTTTACCTCAAATCTAGAATATAAACTTAACTTCAGCTAACTAAACAATCCCATTCTTCCTACCATAGTTATGTTATACATCAAAGTTGTATTAAGCAAAAGTTACAGATATAGACAGTATTTATAATCTGATCTGGTAATTGGAACCCAGATGAAATGTTTCAGATGTTAGAGTTAATGTTATGTGAATGAGTTTATTTGATTTAACATGAGACTCTGTACAGTCACTTTGTCGAAAAGTTGTCAGAACAATTAGGTTTATTACATTTTCATTTAGTATTTGCAAAAAATAAATTTTACGTGACAGTTATTCACCTATTGCAGTTACTGTACTTTATACCTAATTTTATTATTTATTGAGTACGTGATGGGCAAAAGATGCCTATAAAAATGTTTAAATAAAATTTATGATGAAAAATACTTATACACGTCTTATCAATACTGAGTTTATAAACACTCTGTCACCCTGTTTAACTGCTCTTAAAATACATTGAAAAACTTTTGTTTCGTGATGATTTTGTCAATAGTTAAATACTATTACGTGTTCAAATTCATGTACCTTTACAAATTTAGTAACTGAAGTTTAAAAGTTTCATTGTAATGTTTGTGGAAGAGTAAATTCACAAACCATAACATTATTAGGACAAGAGCACTGAGGGGGACGAAACTAGGCAATCGGCGGCAACATCACCACCGAGGGAATTGTCTACTCAAACGGTGTCTCACCCCCACTCCATACTTCCGCCAAACTCTAGAATGTAATATAATGTTGATGTTAAAATATTCCACGCTAATGTTCGTGATAGAGCGAGTGCACAAACCATATCTTGATCAATGTAGAGAGGTGAGAGGGTAAATTGTAGGCAATTAAAGGCAGTGACACGGCCGCGGGAGTTGTCAGCTCGAAAATTGTTTCTCACATTATACCTTTCTACAAGCCTTAATACCCTAATTATCTCAGTCGTGGTTACGTGATACACAATATTATCAAATTTAAAGTTTAGTTGAAACACCATAATACACTGAAGATTGTGTAAAAATAAGTTATGGTTGGAACAGGAAGATAAATACAATATAATATTTGACACCACACTTCACAATATCCCACAACAAATTAAAACCTAAGTTTTATGTGAAGTATGAGCTATAGATACAATTCCATAATTCAATTTTATTCTATTAGGTATGTGTTTAGGTATTTTTATGAGAAGAAAAATCCACTACGGTTGCTTTGACGGATATGTGTTACTGGCGTACAGGTTCATTTCATTTGTTGATTTACATGTTTTTCCTTTTTACTTTATATACATTTAAAAGTTAATTTAATTTGGTGGGCAGAAATAATAAAATGTCACTATTTTCTCTATAGAAAAGGGCCAGCGGTTTAAGAACTAATTCTTTAGGTTTATATTAAAATGACTAAGAGCTGACTAAACATCGTCCACTTATAAGGTAATCGTGAATGGAGCTTAGGATTAGGAAATAAAAAATTGATACAGTATTTAAACATACTAGTTCAAATAAACTCCCATATCTTGTCGTAAGTGTATTGGTTGGGCCAAAGGTTTTGATATTAACTATGATAACGATGCTTATTTCGGGTGTAGCTCTGGTTATTTATAAAGGATTATGAATATCCCTCATGCATTAGCTTGTCTTAAAGATACTTGAAAATTTATAACTAATTACAATTGATTCCCCAGTACATTTCGTTGCTTTACTGTTTTAGTTAAGGTTCAGGATCACTTCGTGACGAACAATTAATGTGTAAAGTCTTTTAGCTCGTTTTCAATGGAGAGAAGAAGAAACCTCATTGACTGGCAAACAAAGATAGTTCCGGCGTAACTCCAACCAATTTGCATTTTTGTATACATCAGAATGGTAATTAAGGTGCAATAACCTTACAGAACATATTTTCTACGCAGTTTTTACTACTCTTGCCTTCTATAATAGAAAAAGATAACAGTAGTATGGGACGTAGTGCCAAAGCAACAAAAACAAATATTATTATTGCCAGAAACTAAGGTATATAACTAATAACTGTAATGTTAGTGAATCTGAAAAGAGGACCACATGAACTGGAATATTAATTTATTCTTCAACTAAAACTTCTCGAGAAGCATAACCGCTGGAGCCTTGTTAGTTGTTCGAATAGTCCTGAAACCTCTGTCACAGGTTTAAATAGTAAAGCAAGTTTTGAGAAGATAGTTGGGCTTAAAATAATCTGAAACCGAAAGAGAGTGAAGAGGTTTTTTACCTGTATTTTGGTTTATACCTCATACCCTATACTCACCAGAAGACTCGTGTTTCTCCCGACAGTGCCTTAATGAACTTTATTATTTCCTATTTGCTCTAACAAATGACTGGCTTCTAACGAACCAGTACTGTCAGTGAAAGGTTTCAGACTGGCTTCCACGGGACCTACATAATTATTTTGGGGGTTGCATAATGCATCAATATGCATAGATAGGTTAAACGGATATTTAGGTACTAATTATATGAAGATTAATCTACATAAAGATTATATCAAGAGTTACGTGTAAGGTTATACGAACCTAGTCATTCCGATCATAAACATATTGTATCGAATGTTTTTAAAAAAAAGCTAAAGTCAATAATAAATGTAGAAGAATAATTATGAAACAAACATATTGATACAATTGGAATAAATCACAATTACAATATTCTGTGATATGTAGTAAATAGAATATTTTTTGTATCAAATGTGTAGTCTTCCGACAATGTATGTTTAACCCTCCGTGAGTCGCATGAATTTCAAAACGCGAGAGGTCGCACACGGAGGTTACTTCCAGGTGACTAAATTAAATGTTATTTTCACGAAACTTAATACTTTTATTTACAGTAATTTCAAAACAGTATGTAGAATCATATAAAAAAGGTAAAACTTATTTTAGTACCAAAATTATAGTAAAAAAATATGTATGTGAGTGTTGAAATTACAATACATTTTAAATCAAAATAAATTAACAAATGTAACCCTGATACTGTATATACAAAAAATGTCGTTTGTTAACGAAGTTTCTGATAACATACTAATCATGAAAAGAATACAATAAAAAAGAAAAGTACAAAAAATTATATAATAAAAACAAAGAAGATTGATACACTTTTTCTGACTACTAAATCAGAGCTTATTCTGAGTCTGTGTGAACTTCTTCCTCACTTACTGCGCAGTTGACACACATCACTGGTGCAGAGTGCTCACGACAGATGAAGTTTTTGCAGCTGTTACATCTTGTTTTGGACAAACGGTTTTTCCTCCAGTTGCATGAGTAGCATCTACCTGAAGTGTCCTCATCAGCGGGTGCGGGTCGTGCCTCTTCTTCATTCAAGTCCAACATCTGTCGAAGCCTTTTCTTGGTTGCAGTTGGAGTACTTATTACAGTTATTCTTGTTGCCATGTGTTCTCTGCATAGTTCTTTGGCTAAAGTTCGTAAAAAAAGTCTTCGCTTAGCCACAGGAGAGTTCACATTTTCTTTGTGAATAATGAATGAGTTTCAATCCACCTACATTCAGCATTGAATAAAAGATCACCATAGACCATCTGTTTGAGATTCTTGCTACATCGTAATGTGAAACGTATTTATCCACTGTATCAACTCCTCCTTTTGCTACAGTTATAGAAGAGTATTACCTCTGGCTTGCCATAGGTAGCTGAAGCTTCATCTCTGTCTACAGCTGCGTCGTCATGCATGGATGATAACAAAACAACCTTTTTATTTTGTTTTGCTTTGTAAGACACTAAAGTCATGTCTTTTTTTAAACCAAATTTAGAGCTTCCTACGTCTCCTTGTTTTTTGTCCACAAAAGCTGGGGGAGTTCTTTTTTATTTATCCTCAACGTACCAACAAGTGTTAGTTGGTGATTCCTCAAAAGGTCGACACAAAGAGGTATGGAGCAAAACCAGTTGTCGACCGTAACATTACGTTTACTGCCTGATATTGGTGCTACAATACGTTCAACGACAGACTTTCCAGAGTTATTGACCTGGTATGGACCGTCTGGTTGTTTTCCAGGGTAGATTTCTAAATTGTTGGTGTAAAATGATTTGGCACAAACAGATGAAAAAACCTTAACTCCGTACTTTGCAGGCTTGTTTTTTATATATTGCCTGAAAGAACATTTGCCCCTGAATTTTAGTAGCATTTCGTCAACAGTGACAAACTCGCTGACGACATAATTTTCTTGACATTTTTGCACAAACTGTTCGAAAACTCTTCTTACTGGAGCCAGTTTATCATTGACTTTCCTTCGTGGCCTGGTACGAATATCATCGAACCTCAATGCTCTAAGCAGTAATTTGAAACGCCTAAGACTCATGGCTAGTCTAAAGAATTCAATTCCGCTACCATCTGCTGCCCATAGGTCATCCAAATTTAAATGAGAGGCTTTGTATAAGCCAGCTAAATACAACAAACCAATAACAGATTTTATTTCTTGAGGTGTTGTATTGGTACAGTCTCTTTTCTCTGTTGTAATTACTTTTATTTTTATCAATCCAAATGTTCGTGCACTCAGTAATTTCTTCAATCATTTCATTACTAAAAAACAAACTCCACACTTCCAGAGGAGTATTAGCATTTTTTGAAGCATTACTGACGTGTCCCATTCTCATCAGAATAATATTCCTTTGTCTGTTGCGATTTTGTGGCTTGGGTTCTACATCCCATAACATCTTACGATTTTTACTCATGAAAGCTAACTTATTGTTTTGTCTGCGTACAATTTCACCGTTTAATCTTTCAGCAATTGGTAAAGCTTCTAAATCAGAAAAGTCATCATCGTCTAGTTCTATTTCACTATCATCACCTAAGTTATTTTCTAAGTCATTTGGAATATTATCATTTACCTCATCTCCAGATTCATCAGGATCATCAATAATTCCATCGTTGACTGCCGCGTCATCGTCAAAAACCAATACTCTAAGGAACACTCCTGTGGGTCGTTGAACTTGTAATTCTTCTCGTTCCACACTTGCCAAAAGGCGAGCAATTCTTCTTTCTTCGTCTGATTCCATTTCCACAACGATAAAAAAATTATATAAAAAATGACTATACAAAAAAAACTAACAATATATACACATAGACTAAATTATATACAAAACAGTAAAAGCAAACAGCACGCTTTGAAGTTTAGTCCTATTTAGCACCAGTGCGCGAGAAGTCGCATACGGAAGTTGCCTCCGGGTGAGGACAATACACGAGAAGTCGCACACGGAGGTTACCTCCAGTCCACTACGAAAACTGAACTGAACTAATAAGAGAAAGTCCGGCAGGGTTGGGGTTGTTGTCTTTAGTTCCAGGAAGGAGGCTCGTGAGGTACGGCGGAGCGCCGACACCACACAACCTCACAAAATGTCATTTATACTGAAAATCGTAGCTACCCGGAGGTTACTTCCGTGATGCGACTCACGGAGGGTTAATTGCTTTTTGTAACGGATTTATATATATATATATATATATATATATATATATATATATATATATATATGTAATTGTGCTTTCAAAAAACCAACAAGATGAAACCTTTTATTTTACAAGTGATATGGTTTTTAATTAGGAAAGCATTGTACTTTTCCTTTAACTATTAGTCTATTTATTAGAGTTAGCTTTTTATATTACCTAAGCTAAATAAAGGCATTACAGGTATATTTACTTTGAAAGTATAATATCACAATCTGAAGCAAAAATATAATTGACAAAGCATCATTGAATAAAGTGAGTACATAAAAAAATAATAAATAATGTTTTCTCCCTGGATGAACAATGTATAATTACATTTTCAGGCTACTTAGTTTAAATCAGTTAATAAGTAACGAAATAAATGTATATATTAAGGCTTGTAAAATAAATAAGGCTTAAACAATACAAAGGTTTTAACATTGCTCACGAAGCAACATGCTACATTAGTTGGGTAAACGTTCACGTGTATACGGTATATATTTGTAGCAGACAATTTTCACTATCACTTACTAGGTTTTCATATTCAATACATTTTATTAACTCGTAAATGTATTAAAAACATGACATTTTCCTTTAATTCTCTACTACCGCATATTTAACTCCATTTCCGTGTTTACTACCATTTGTCTATATACAATTTTACTCAGTAACTGTAAAACAAAGTATTATGTTTCATTGTTTTATGATAAAATAATTATTGAGTTTCTAAAAATGGTAACTAAATTAAACATTTTTCTCTAGGATACAGTAAAGTTTATTAGGAAGTCATAAACTGAGAGGTTAATTTTTATCAAACACTAATAAAATTAAGTTGTAAATCACATTTCATGTGACTTTAGACTGACCGTCGCACGGGTTATCGATTTTCGATAAGATGAGGCAGAGTGAAGTTTTTAGTAGATAATAGTAGATTAGTGTAGAGGAGGAATCGAGAACCAAACTCGGGGGCGTAATTAATCAAACAACCTCTGACTCAACACAATAGCGGGGTGCAGTGCTTGAACTGGACCGAGAGTCACGAACAGATAAATTACCTCCGGTCACACAGATCAACCGCTGAACTCTAAGTGGCCATTAACGATAAAATTACTTAGTTTATAAACTTTATCGCATCGATAAGATAAATCACTCATACCCAGTTTCATCGCTCAGATTGCTTACCACAAGATTAAAAGTTATTTATCGTTAAAAATAATTGTACTGTGTTCTATATAGGTGTCCTGCTTGCACTTTTCACCCAGATTGAACTGTACTGTGTTGTCTAAGGTTCTCTGATGTTATAACGTCAGGATTCAAGTCTGTGACAAAATAAGTGTACTGTGTTCTATATAGGTGTCCTGCTTGCACTTTCACCCATATTGAACTGTACTGTGTTGTCTAAGGTTCTCTGATGTTATAACGTCAGGATTCAAGTCTGTGACAGCATCAGGTTTCAGATGGGGTACGCCAGTGGAAGGTGCATTGGAGCTAAACCCATTATTCTTCTTGCTGCTATGTTTACAAAAACCCAATTTAAAGAGTCCTCCGTTATAAAGTTCTGCTTCGTATGTCATGGTTCTAAGTGACCTGCGTTTTTACAGACCAATTTTATTTCGTTCTGGACCAGTGAGATAGCATAGAGGTAAGAGATGTGAACCCATTCAACGTTTGTCACTTAAGTAAGGGTTACTAGAATCCTTTCACTGTTTATCGAATAGTAACAACTATTTTGGTTTTTTATGATGTTTGAGAGTTGTCTATATCATATCAAAATCCTTAATTTGCACCTGGGATTCTAAGAAATATTACGCTGTTTAAATTATTGTTCTGGTCCACCTATATTATGTATGTTGGCTGTAATCTATAATGTACTCACGACACAAGATAAAGTGCACAGATTTTCTAATATCTATCACTTATCTCAGATAAGCAAGTGATAACCATTTGTTGTGTTATGTTTGCTAGTCACCTACTATTGAACCCTAAGTGTATTCCCACCTGAAGTACGATGAAGAACAGAGAAGGGAGATCCCCTTCCAATCTGCATTATTTATTCAGTTAACCCGGCTCTTTTCAAATTCAGTTTACGGATACCTTCTCAGGTAGGGGCTATGGGAAACCCTTCTAGACTACAGAGGTAGGTATCTTATGACTGTCGATAATTTAACTCTTAAATAGATTATGTCAAACTGTTTTATTCCAATACATACAAAATAGATATGAAACTTTAAGAAAACAATTAAACTTTTAATGATAAGTAATTACTATGGAGTACTTTAGGCTATTTGACGTTGCAAACTATTGCACCACACTGACCAATACCACAATGAATTATGTTTTCAAGTTTATTTTTTTTATCAAAATATTACACAATTTTGGGTTTCATTGGACAAATTAAGGGTTTTAGTTTTATTTGATTCTCATCAGGGGTTTTGGTAGAAACAGGAAATTGTTTTATTTAGTTATTGAGTGACTCAGAGTAACGTTTAAGAACGACTACTACATAAGACAATGGACATGTTTAACCATATTGTTTACTAGTGATAAAAAACCAATGTGGCAGTGGTATATACGAACGTATAAGAAACAAGATTACCCACAGTGAAATGTAAGTACCAACAACACTAAGTAGCTTTCGCTACTCTCATACAGAGTAAAGCAGAGTTGTTGAGTCGTGAAGTTGTCGGAGTTTAGACTCACAAATGTATCTTATACAAGTTGTCTTCACCTTCCTAAATTTCTTACACTATAATCCATTCTAGGAACACACTGATGAAACTTTGGAGTGTAGACTTACAAATAAATGTTTTTCACGTTGTTTTCACCTCTCCAAAGCTAATATCAAATGTAATATTTTATTAACGCACTGCATTTACTGAAATATTGGTATATACATACAAACATATTCTATTCACGTTGGCTTCAAATCTTCTGGGACATTTTAAAATTCGATTGCAGTGAAAAAATCTTTCCTCCACCGTGCTTGAAATAATACTGTTAGTTGAATATTTATATTGTACACATTCTGTGTGATGAATATGAAGGCAGAACTTTGTACGGGCGCCTTTCAGGCACATTTTTTAGGGTATATATATATATATACGGTCAAACCTATTTTATAAACAGTAGGTACCTTGCGCTAAAATAGGTATTAAACCATCATTTTTATGATCGTTTTATAGAATTAATTTTAACAAAACATGGTTTTTACGACGATATTAAGGCCACATTTGTTTCCGCACTTCTGTCCAAATCATGTTAAAATTTTTTTAAGAATACTAACATGTAACACGAGAACGTAGAGGGTGTGTCTATATGTAATTCGAATACTAGTACATCAGTTCTTGTATTTTATTATTACTAAACAAGATGTTACATCTGACACTTCCTTACATCAAGTTGAAACGAGGATTAATCAAATCTCCTCTTACATTCCACGATCTGACTTAAGTATAAGTAATATTGAGATTGAAGTTAGTGTCAGCCTGACCAAAGTCAGCTCAATCTTAGGTCAAGGCCTACTTCCGAGACAGAATTTCTTAAACATGGAAATAATAGATGCTTTCACAAAAATTTACCTAAAAATATTGACAAAATTGAATATGTAATAACGTGTTTTTACTCAGAGGAATCAACAGTTTTTAAGAACTTACGACAAAAGTACTTTTCAGTTTCCAAAGAAAATTAACATTGTTAATATTTTTCTGAGACCTCTGAGTTAGTTTATTGCCTTGTTTGTAAAACTGTGCCCTAACCGTAATGAAAATCAAACATATTATTAAAGCGGTTTTCTGACTAATCAAGAATTTTATAAGTATTAAATATCCACAAGACATCCACGAAAAGCTCATTTAAGAGCTATGACAAGCTATGACAAGATTAGACTATGAATTAACGCGTCAAATTGAAAATGAGCATTGTTAATGGAGAAATGTTCTACATCGTGTAGTAGCCACTGTTATGTTGCTACCTAAACTTGGACTTCAAAAGCTCACAGAGACTGTCTTAGATTTCTTGTACAAAATAAGATAATACAATTATATATAGTATTTGGATTATCTCTATGAATGAGTTTCTGAAGGAAAATTTATTAAAATATGAAGCCTGTAGTTAAGTTAGTAATAACTGCTTGTTTTATCAGATCTACGAAGAGATTTTAGCCCTAATGGCAAAAGACATAAGATAAACTCTAAGTAAGGAATCTAAAGAACTCGATTGAGTTATAATAATTGTTGCTTCAGCACCCCGATTTCAGTCATGTAGACCAGTTGACTTTTATAATACGATTCGTCTCACCTTATTGTTAGCCAGTTGAAAGAATTTCGTTTTGCTTTATATCCATCAAGTCACAGAAAGCAAAAATACTTGACAGAGGACAGTACTGAAAGTAGCGAATACTCTAGGTCTGTACATACAGTAGTACAGTGCAGAGGGCAGTGCTACGACAATGCCTTCAAGTATATCAGGGGGTACTTGCAGCACTCCAAGATAATGTAGATGAGTCCTTAAAGCATTAAATGTGCATTGCACCAGCCAAACTTTAAACTTGTTTGACAA
>NW_025776296.1:0-71446 GCF_021130785.1 Homalodisca vitripennis
GAAAACAACAAAATAATGAGTGGTACTAATCCATTTAAAGATCAAATAATTTACTGGTTTAGATATGTTGATGACATCTTATGTCTTTTCAAAGGAGACGAAAGCAAGCAGACCAGTTTTTAACATTCCTCAATTCTATATCCCAACAATTAAGTTTTCAAAAGAAATCCAAAAAGTCAAAATTAACTTTGTTGATATAAGCATTTCTAATCTTAATGGAAACCACTCATTTGAAAATTTATAGAAAAACACCCAAACAGATCTTCTAATACCATCATCCTCTATCCATCCATGGAAACACGAATTAGAAGCATTTCACTAAAATGATTAACAGAATGTTAAATATACCAATGAGTGATGAAAATAAAACTAAAGAAATGAAAATCATAAAGTACCTAGCTGTCAAAAATGGATATCAACGCCATATTTTAGACAAAATGATTCAGAAGAAAACAAGAAAAATCAATAAAACCAACACAATACGGCCTAATCCTAATAATAATGAAATTCAGAAATATATATGTGTGCCTTTCAATACTAAAATAAACAAAGCTGTTCGAAAAACCTTTCAAAATTCAAAATTTCCATCAGTTACCAAACAAGAAATAATACGTTTAAACTAATTGAAAACAAAGTAAACCAAAAAGATGATAAACAAGATTTATACAAACAATGTGGAGTATACAAAATTAACTGTAGTGACTATGAAAGCATATTATATTGGACAAACTGGCAGAAATTTTTATAAAAGGTTTAAAGAACATATACAAGCTTTGAAAACGAATAACATGTCTACAATAAAATCAAATTTCGCTGAACATTTATTACAAACTGGACATAACTACAAAAGTATTGAAAAGAACATGGAAATTTTGGACATTGAAAGGAAAGGAGAAAAATTAAACACGAAAGAAGAACTAACATATTTATCTAAATTATAACAAAGATCCTCACAACATATTAAATAGCAATTTAAAAAATAAAACAAATCCATATCTTTGAAAAAATATTAAACACAGAATACTAATCAAAAATTACAACTGTATCATATAAATTGAACATCTGTTTAAATAGTCGACAGGTGTATATTTATTTGTTTTTGTTTATTATTTAGTTAGAGTTTAATGTTCACACTGAACATGGTTTATACCGAAACACGTGTCTGAAATAAAAGAATTTTAAAAGGGTTTTAGTTTACAATGTATTATTCTAACATAAAGATAGCTCTATAATGTGGAGTTCAAAACATAAGAGACAATATGTATAATTTTAGGTAAAAAATTATATGCTATTTAGGTTGAAAGGTTGTAATTATACAGGGGTTATCGTTATGCTAATTTTGGGTTGTTATATACATTCCCAGACGCATGGTTAACGTTAATGTTTACAAATTCACATTTATGACACTTTCGTTTATTCTAAAAAATGCTATAATTTATTATTCAGATATAACATACAATGCCAAAATTTTCATTATGTAATGCACATTTTCTTTTATGGTCACGACGATATATAAATTTAGTATATATGTTGATATACATAAATAGAATTTTAATATATGATGATGAGATATACGAAAGTCTCAAGATAATTTTAACATTTTGTATTTATGAATATTGGGGATTATAACTTTACAATATTTGAAAATATAACAAATAATTTGTACCCCCCAAAAATGTATGACCAATTTGAGTAAAAAACCGCGGATTTCCAGTCATGTGTCTGCAAATTTAACAATACCGAGAACAGTGAAAGGATTTAACATGTTATACGTAACTTTGTGTTAGAATCATGTAAATAACATAATAGTGTTTTTGTAGTTTACTGTTTTAAACTAAAACATCGCCCACCTTGTAACTACAGCTTATAAATAAGTAGTACCTAATACATTTCTTTGTATAATTTGAATTCAGCGCATATATCTAGTTAATAAAAATTATTCTGAAGTATATACAATTCAGTTGAGAGAAATAATACTGCAACTTTAAAGGTACCATAACACACCCACAAAGGTGAGGAGACCATGTTATCTCAGTTTCAGGCGCGGCCGAGAATCATTTGTTTACCGGTATGAGTGATGTAGGCGACGTGACTTTCCTCAAGCTTGCTCCCTCTTCTGGACCGGTGATTAATTTATTTTGTCTGTACTTCTTTGTGCCATTCAGAACCCCTTTTTGTAACATATATATCACGGTAGAGACATTAGGTTGAGACATTTATAACTGCACGAGAATAGAAAGGAAAGTCTAAATAAAAGACACGTTACCACTATAACTCAATGTACTATAAGTTTTTATTGTTGTCTCACTATTTTATTTAAAATTATATTCCTTAGAGATAATCTCCCATAAAATATAAAAATTAGAAATACTTCTTGTTATATACTGCCTTTATGAGGAGCTAGGATGTTTAAATATGAAATTAAAAACTGTTTTTGTAACAAGACTAAAAGTAAATCTACTAAAGATTTTTAACAGGAATTTATTGAATATTTATTGAGTTATAACTTCGGGGACTAAGAGGGTCTACATTATTTATGACTTAAGAAAATTTATTTTTTTTATAAAAGATGGTTTAACCCATATTACCCTACTGATACGCACACGGAATAATAAGTGTTTTTAGTAATTATGCTTGCAATACTCCATAGGTAGATCCAAGAAAGAAAATAAACAGTCATCTCCTTCAAACTGAATTATTCTTAAGAAAATTAAAATACAATAATTATTTAAAATTAAAAACAGTTTCACTTCCCGTAGTCCTACTGAATTGCAAAAGATTAATATCCTTTAGAAAATACCATCTTAATTAATGCGAATTTATTTTTAGAAAAGTTATGCTTATAAATATCTAGTCATAACATGTTTATACCGTAAAAGTCTATTTACGAATAACGCGAATATGATGAAAATGAACAAATATGAGTAAGACTCTTGTCAGCGTATATGATTGAAGCAGCATGTCAAATTCCGCAGAGCGACACCTCTGTTGGCACAAAGTCAGGTCGGGACAGGTTTGTGACAGGCTTTGTCACGCTGTGTTTGGTGATCGTCATGTGACTGTCACAGTTCCTCTGGGCAGAAACTGTCAATGTCAATGCCGGAACTTGGTCGGTGCATTGTGGTCGTATTCATCCCTAGTGCTATAATCGAACAAAACAATATTGCAATATCAGAACTGAGTTATACATAAGCAATGTTATCCTAATAGATATAGATAAGCATAATATTATTTTTCTAGTACTTGAATAATATATTCAACTAATAATATCTTACAATAAGTATTGCTACCATCAGTAAATATAAATTACAGATACAAACACAAACTAGTTCAATATTAAACTTATTACAGTTCACCGTCAATTGTCAAAACTATGTAAGAGGTAAAATAGTTTGTTTTAGAAAAATATATTAAGTTGGTTTAATCCTTACTCAGTTGGAATATTTTATTGCTTTTCTTTTTTATTATTGAAATAAACATATTATAAATTTTAATCAATAAGGGATCGAGTGAGAATAATCCGTTGTTCCTTAGATACAATTTTTAATATGTTACTAGAGCGAATTACTATATTCATGGCTAATAGGGCTGCATGGTTTTGGCACCGGTGCGGTATGTCGTTTTCTGCACCACATTCACCCCACCATTCTACTTTATTATTTTAACTACTTTGTACTCTCTTTTTCACATGTGTCCACAGTGTGTGCATTCTAACGTGTATATCTCCCATGAACTTGGAGTATTACGTCGAGTGAAGATACATTAGAATCCCTTTTGGTTTCGCACGTCTAGATCGAAGATTTCTATAATGGAGGTTTACGGACAACATCTATTGGTTCTTGACTTCTCTGGCACGTTCCATCAAATTTCCTATTCTTAAAAAACTCTCCTTATATTTTTGGAAGCTCAAGACCCCGGCAGGTCATCCGAACGCGTTTTAAAGTAAATATGATCAAATAAAGGACTTTAATAAATTATTTTATGTACACGACATGTTTTGACCAATCCGGAACCGGATGCTGTAGAATCAACCTATAGATTTATATTTAATTACATTCACTTTTCAATTTTATTTTAATGTAAAACTTTACTTTTATTTACTTCTTATAACGAATAGGACGGAGTATTTGACGGCTAAGTTAAATTGTCTAACTGACCTCTAGTCCTAAAAATAAGTAAGAAAGATAATGTTACTATACACTTATATAAATTAATGGATGACTTTGTTGTGCTGTTGCTCTTTCTCTCACTTACTCACACTCATTGTTTAAACAATACGTTTTATGCACTAGCTATTTTTAGTAACTCATTATAAACTCAGTATGAGGTTCATAAGTATAAGTTCAATGTCAATAATAAAGGGGTGCTAAAACCCCCCTCAAACGAAACGTTTAGAGTCAGGATTGGCATTCAACGCTAGAATATATTTAGTTACCCCTGCACCCTTCAGCACTATCACTATCTTGCATTAAAAATATAGTGGGATTTAAAAACTACTCCGACACGATTTTTTACTTGTCCAAGGTGATCGGGATCATTGTCCTTTGTTTTGTGCACACAAGCATCATCTCTTAACATTATATTGTTATTTTAGACTAAATGCTTTTTCAATAACATAAATCACACTTAGTAGTTTATTACCTAATTTCATTTTTGGATGTTATTAAACACTGTTAATGTAACGTATACTAGGCTTTGTATGAAATTATATATCAAGCTTATAGGTGATTTTAAACATATTTTATCTATAGTTGGTTCATTAATAACGAAATTGATTTCCTATATCTATTGTTTCCATGAAAATATTGTATAATCTCTCATTAAGAATTTTAGTTGTCTCATTTAAACGTATATTAATACATTGTTTTAAATTTTCTTTGATACTTTCAATTCCTGTAAATAATTTTAATGCTACAATATCTAAAATTTTTTATTTTGGTAACTATTTGTATTCTACTTGATAACTGATAGTATGATACATATTATAATACCAGTGTTTTGTGAATCTGCTTATATTTTTTCATTGAAACATTCAATTTATTTGTATTATTTAAGTTCAAAATTAACAAATAAAACAAAAAACTATCAATCTATGAAACTGTTCAACTGCTGTAACATTACTTAATGCTATCTAGGTAACTTTTAATGAGCTTGCCAATTTAGACAGTCTCTTAAGTCTAATTCAAATGCCAAATAATAACCTCACTGAAAGCAAGAAGTGCAATGAATTTAAAGCCAAAATGAATTGATATGTTTAATGATGTCACACATCATTAAACTTATTGATAATGTGTTGGAGGAATATTTAAGTCAGGGTGGAAAAGTCAGAAATGTATTGTTTGGGCCAATATATACAGTGTTATGGAAACACTTTTATTCCCAATTACACCTTTATCACCTAGTACGCGCAGTGAAGTGCCCCCACTGGTGCCACTTATGTTCGACTCCCGAAGTTAGAACTGGGTAACTTTGAAGGATAACTCACCGATTTGATGTCATATATATTAATTTGTACAACAAAAACTATCCATCACAATGCTTTCGCCCTCCAATGTAGCAAAGATGCAGAGGTAAAAACCGGTGGCGTTATTGAAGTCTCTCAAATTGAAAACTACGAACATTGCATATGACATGCTCTGAATCATTATCATATAACCCTCGTTATTTCACCACTTTGTAATAAAATCACATCACTGAGTTGATAGAAATGTCAGCCCATTTACAAAAAACATGAGTAAAGTCGTCAAATTGTTTTTGAGCACATTCAAGGTCTCAAGGTTCTTGAATATGGCATATCTTCAAATTATAACCAATTTTTTACTTAAATGATACTTCGAAAAATGAATAGTAGTTTAAAAAAAAGAAACTCAAGGCATATAGTGCATCGTCTTTACGTTGAAACTCTAATTTCGTGGAAGTAATTACATAACTGTTATATACACTAATGATTGATTACTAAAACTACATTATTGATAGTTGCAATAGTATTAAAATATAAATTATTCAAAACTCAAACTAACCTTTAATTCGATTACTCATTCAGAAAAACTAAACAAATTGGTAATCAATATTATCTAACTTTGGTGTATGGTTATACATACATATAAGTTTATCCATCATTGTTAACGACAATTTACTCCCCCATGACGTTATATTTTTTACACAACTATGATAATCGGTCGTAACAATATAAAAAAACATTACTATTCTGTCAAGTCCTTACATTTAATTAACGACCGTTCAATCGAGAAATATGATTTTAATAGTTATTTTGTAGGTTAAGTCCAGCTTTTAATACCTTACTCCTTGAACCATATTAACTAGTAATTGCACACTAATATGTAGTAGTAGTAGTAGTATTAACTTTCACTATGAATAATTATAATCAAACAGTTCTTTAAATATTTAACCAAACACATATCATATCATGGCAATTTAATTATTAAATTAAATTTGGTTTTGGTGCTCTCTCTCTATTTATATTATCACTTTCAATTTTATTTTGTCCTTAATGTTTCCCTCTCTATTAATTTTCCTTTTTTAAAATTAAATTTAGAGAATTAAAACAAGCATTTTAAGGGTTTAAACGATAAAGATGGGATGTATTTATGCAGTGCACATTCAATAGTTACAACAATACTTTAGTGGGATTATTGCACAGCGTAGGCTTAACTAATACTAACACTAATACTTACCACATGTTACATTCACATTTTAATGTCTAAAACCTTTTTGAATACAATAATATTATTAATTACCTTTCGATTATAGTTTACCTGACGAATTTATAATAACTTGTGTATGACAACATTAAATTTATTCAATACCCGTCAACTTTGCCATCTCTTAATGTTAGAAATACTTTAATGTTTATTCTCTAATCCATTCAGAATTGACATAGCCTATGCGGAATTTCTTCTTACACATATTGGTAAGTTTAAAACAATATCATCAAATGTTTCTCTGTTCACTGTTAAAAATCAATTATTAAGAAACCAATGGTTTAAAATCATAACGTTTATTCTTACCTATTTATTTATTTTTTAGTACATTTTTGCTAAAATATTTACTGTCGTACTCTTAACAAAATAAGTTTTTGTTTAAAAAAATTGAAATTGTAGTAATTGTGGGAAAAATACTCATATATTGTATTTATTACCTCTTACAGACTCAAGGTTACCCTAAAACGAAACTTGATATAATAATGTTTTCCCAAAAACATGTGTTCAGTCGTTTTTATACTCATATTATATTATTATTATATTCAAGTATTGTGGTAATGGAATATCTTGTATTATATTTGTAAGTGCTTTTTGTACAGTAATTTTAAGACTGGGGCATTTCTATATGTAGTTTTAAAATAGATACAAGGCACCGAAAAAATTTGTGTTATTGTAATGGGGAGTTATTCTCTGATTGAAACTAGTCCTAAACTTGTAATATATCATTTTTATATAATTTAATACTTTGTTTAAACAATTAAAATAATAATTTAACAACCTGCAACACCGAAATCATTAAAATAATTTTGCTGAATTCTATATGCTACAAAGTTATTAAGGGGTAAGGGGTAAAACCTACGCAAGCGTTTCTTTACGAATCCTCTCTTGAGTTTGTTTATAGGGGTTGCCTCGAGTGGTGGAATAACTTGCGAAATTCCAGTAGAACCTGACTCTGACACTTTTACTACTTTATTTACCAATGAGAATGTTAAAACATGATGTTAATTCCATTACAGCATTTAATCTGAGTATAAAGTAATAAGTTCATGTTAAAGTATGTAAGTACTTTATACGGTTTCAGTTCAGTGTTTCATACGTTGACGAATATTCTCGCATTGTTAGATTCAGGTAGAAGATTTTACTACATATAAGTAATAAAAATATGTATTCATAGATGAAGTCGTTTAAAGATAATAAAGTTAACATGTATTTAAGTTACTAATTAATAAGTTACCATTACATTTTAATTCATCCTAAAAATATTCTGAGCCTTATTCCAGTCGATACCACTGTCGGTATAAAACGCGTATAGTCATACCTGATCAAACATGAACAGTTAATGCTAAAACAAATCTATAGTAATAATAATAATATAATCATCATCTTTATTGCGTCAACAATTTTTACATTGCATGCATGCGTCAAGTACATTCATAATAAGATACAGTTCCATTGAAGTTATTGCTATTTAATTGTATAACAGAACTGGGGGTTTATTTTTATTCTTGTTTTCAATAGTTTTCAATAATTTTCATCCCACCAACTGAACATGAACTCTTCAACGGAGTAAAACGCCTTTGACACCAGGAGGTGTTTTATTCGAGATCTGAATAGTTTAGAATCAATGAGATGTTTTATTCCCTCAGGCAGCTTGTTTATAAGTTTCACACCAACTTGGGACGGCAAGTGTTCAAATGCACTCGTTCTATGTTGAAACAATCCGAAAGTTGTCCCTGCCTCTTGTCTCGTATGGTGGACGTCACTGCCTTGGATCAACTCGCATTTAAGTCGACAGTATAGAACGACGTCGAGAATATAGAGACAGGGTAAAGTTAACAATCCAAGCTCTCTGAAGGCATCTTTGCACGACTCTCTGAAATTCAATTTGTAAATAATTCTGATAGCTTTCTTTTGAGCTCTAAATACTCTTTCGAATTTGTATTTAGAACAGCTGCCCCACAATCTCAAACCGTAAGACAAATATGGATGTATCAGGCCCAAAGTAGGCAGTTTTTAATACATCAATAGAACAGAATTTTGCAAGGTTACGCAAAACATAAATGCCAGAAGCAACCTTGGAGCAGATGCTGTCAATGTGAAAGTCCCATGTCAGTCCTCGATCAAGGTACATTCCAAGGAACTTAACGGATTCGGCCTCTTCCAAGAGAACATCGTCCATCATTACTGCGGTACGATACTCCTGTTCTTGTTGATGCCGAAGGCAAAAATTTATTGAGTTTGATTTTGAGCTGTTTGTTTTCAGATTGAGTCTTGAGAAATGTTCGATGCATGAATTTAAATCGATAAATGATTTCACTTCAAAATCAGTTTTATATTTTGATTTAATACAGAGAGTCGTGTCATCAGCATATTGAATCACCTTTCCATTCTGGATTGATGTATTCAACTTGTTGACATAAATAAGGAAGAGAAACTGGCCTTAATATTGATCCCTGAGGGACACCATAGGGCATTTTGACCCTATTAGACAGAGCATTTCGCAATCCGAACGCATTGTTCTCTATCTTTAAGATACGACGAGATCTTTTTTTATCTGAACTTTGATTAAAAAAGATATTTCTTCCATATGGCGTAATCAAACTTCACACTTCGTACAACTTTCCAGTTTAAAACACTTATTAATATACGTCGTTCATGAAATGTACGATCATAATATGCTTCTCTTGGTGGGGTAGCATATATTATATTATACGATATGTTTATGCCAAAGTAACTGGCCATCGATTTGACATTGTCCATAGCGATATAGAAAAACCTTTAGCCGGTCACACTATCAATATCCAGAAACAAAATCAGATAGAAAATTGCTACACCACCAAAGTCATAAATAAGATCCCTGAAAAATTCAAACGAAAGCATTAATAGATTTAAATTGAAAAAAGTGAAACTGCACACCAATTGGTACTTCAGACAAGACATCCAAGGGGTCTTAATGTACGATAAATTTATTTTTCGTCTCCTTATTCACACACGTCATGTCATGGCCCATCAGCTGCTGATCTACTGTATTTATTTATAATGTTTGTTTTTCTTGTTTGAGTTCTTACCTATTTTTGTCACAATAATTTATGTAAATATTTATACAAGTGTATTTATCTGAAGAAGTGTACCTAGATACACGATAATTTCAAATGCAATATACCGTGGTTTATTTGTTAAGAGTAGAATAATCTGTTTCTGTAAATATATATATATCTATATATAATATATATATATATATATATATATATATAATTTCAATAAACATTGAATCACAAGAAGAACTTGCTCCGCCGGGAGTCGAACCCGGATCTCTCACTTGACAGGTGATTGTGCTACCATTACACACACAGAGCGCTTACTTTTTCCGATTAAATTATTTTGTATTTGGCCGTATCTGTCACATATGCGTTTAAATAAGCAAACTAAGATATGATCGGAAGACCAAATACCTGTCAAATGCCTTTTATTTACGTTAAATTGTATAAATGGCAATAGCCTTATTTAATTTCAATAAACATTGAATCACAAAAAGTACTTGCTTCCGCCGGGAGTCGAACCCGGATTTCTCACTTGCCGGGTGAATGTGTTACCATTACACCACCAGAGCGCCTACTTTTTCCGATTCAATTATTTTGTATTTGGCCGTATCTGTCACATATGCGTTTAAAAAAACAAACTAACATATGATCGGAAGACCAAATACCTGTCAAATGTAAATATATATATATATATAAACCACCATAACTAATTCAGGAAATATTGGGTTGGAATAGGGCCTGAACTACCAATTTATATACAAACCCGGAAAATAATTAGTATAAGATTAAGTTCCCCTAGTTGACAAGCGTAAATCATTTCAGTTTGGCTGATACCCATTTATCTCCTGTAACAGCCACAAACAATCTCCGCTCTTGACAACTAACTGTCTCGCTCCAAGTTTTGTTTTAGTCTCTAAAGAATAAATCTTTTTTCACTGTAAATCACAACTTTACAAACTGTTTCAAGATAAAGTTCATGCAAAGTTCTTATATAAACTATTTTAGAATTTTATTCTAGCTTTTTGTTTTCACAGTATAGTTTATACGATAAAAATTAACTGTATGATGTTTTAAACTTTTACGAACAAAAAATAAAATTTGCTTACATCTAACAATGCTGAATCATTGTGTATAAAGGCCGAGGAAAGTACATATTTACTCAGGGCTGATGCAATCCCTAGTGCAGGAATTAATTTTCTCCGCTAGAGAAAAAAAGTCTACTGCTTTAGACAAACCATTTAAGTACAAGTAAAATAAATAGAAATATAAATATAAATACACTTGAGTCACGGAAAACTACTATTAGTTTTGAATCAGTTAAATCTAAATTAAATTTTGTTGACTGGAACATTATATATTTAAATGATGATGTTGATAGTAGTTATAATACATTTTGTGACATCCTTACCAATATTATCAATGAAAGTAGTACGACAAGAGATTATAGTAATAGGATATTTAAAGCTAAATTAAGAAGTCCATGGATAACGGTGTATCTGTTAAATAAAATAAGTAAAAGAAAGAAACTCTAAAATATCTAAAAGGAGGCCATATGACCAAATTTTCTTATGTTATTATAATAAATTTTGTAAAGACTTAAAACTTGAAATAGACAGAGCTAAATATCAACACTTTAAAAAACAAATAGAGAACTGTAATGGTGACCCATCCATGCAATGGAAAGTAATAAATGAGGTAACTGGTTCTGCAATCAATAAGAGCGTACAAAAAGGCGAGCTAGATAACGGAGAGATAGTGACTGAGTCTCTTGCGGTGGCCGAGGTAATCAATAACTATCTTATCAATATACAGAGTACGCAAACTGTCGGCTCTGTCCACCAGACGCGCGTCACTTACCCGCACTCGTTTTTCATTAGCCCTGTCACTACACAGGAACTACTACAAATTGTCAAAAGTTTAAAGAATAAAAAATCGACTGGTTTCGATGAATTTAGTGTTTGTTTACTGAAAAACATAACTGAAGTAATAGCACCAGTCTTAGTTTATGTAGTGAATTTAAGTTTTAGCAAAGGGATTTTTCCGTCAAAATTAAAAATCTGAACTATAATTCCTATTCACAAAAAAAGACAATTCTATCAAAATTGACCAGCTGAGACCCATTAGTTTGTTATCAAGATTTTTGAAAAACTTATGTTGTAAAGAGTTCTAACCTACTTAAATAAATTTAGTTTTTTTCAGTGATAATCAATTTGGTTTCACAAAAGGGAAATATACTGAAGATGCTTTGATTTCAGCAACTGAACAAATTTACAATAATTTTAACTCTGGCGATAAAACTATAGGCATCTTTGTCGATTTTAAAAAAGCCTTTGATTTTGTAAATCACAAAATTCTTTTAGCTAAACCAGAAACGACAGGAATTCAGGGTGTGGCTTTGGATTGGTTTAGAAGCTTTTTGACTAACAGAAAACAGCAAGTAAAAATAAATAATTGCTTACAGTTCTCAACAAGAGATTAAAGTTGGCGTTCCGCAAGGATCAGTGCTCTCAGCAACTTTGTTCCTGGTCTTTATTAATGACTTTTTGAAGATTGGTTGGAGGGGAAATATATCTGCATTTGCCGATTATGTTGTACTGTTTTACAATGATAAGCAATTAACACTGTTAGATAATTACATAAATAATGATTTAAAATTATTAAGGGATTGGTGAAATTTCAATAAAATGCAAGTAAATGTTAATAAAACGAAATCGATACTTTTTGATCCAGGTGGTGGCGATTTACCTTTTGAGATAAAGTTCCATTCCACTAACTGTGATTTACTTGTCTGTAACTGTGGAACAATCCAATGTGTAAAAAGCATTAAATATTTGGGAATTATTTTTGATAACAATCTTAAATGGGACGAACATATACTATCTCTACACAGGAAAATAAAATCATCTATTCGAACTTTTTATTTTTTAAGAAATTTCTGTAAAACTTCATTGTTTAAGATCGTTGTATTTTGCTTTAATTCACTCACGTATACAATATGGTATCGTCTGCTTTGGAGGCACATTTAAAACTCTCATCGATAAATTACGAATCTCTCAAAATTATTTTTTACGTATTATTTTAAAAAAGCAGAAAAAGGAAACCTCCTTTCCATTATACCAAACGTTAAATATAATACCTTTCCGTCATATTTTCGTGTTTAAAGTTTAAAGTCTGTTCTACAGGAGAAGTGGCAATAAAGAAAATAATTTAATATATCACTTTAATACTAGGAGCTGTTCTGCAGGTAATGTTAGACTAATTAAAGTAAACAAATCCATTTTTAGGCATTCCTAAATATTTATTTGTTACCTTGCACCTAAATATTTTAATCAAGTCCCTTATTATATAAGACAGAGCATTAGACTTAGGGAATTTTTGTTCACTGTTGAAAAGTTGGCTAATGACTAAACAAGATGTAGAATTTTTGAATCATGTAATTAGTTAATATAGTTTAATTATTTCCATAGCATACAATATATGTCATAAATTAATGTTAGCGCACATTTAAAAAACCTTTTGACAGTTCTAATTATTGAATAGTTATTACAATATTTAAGTGGTCTATTTTAAAGTTTGAAATCATAAACATTGCAGAGAGTGTCTTTCTTCAATATTTAAACTTTATGTGCTAGACTGAAAAAAAATATTATTTTATTATTATCTTTGCCTTATAAAAACTGGCCACACTCCTGGATACGTGGCCAGTCAATTTCCAGGTTTTGTATTTGCAATTTCTGTTGTATGATGCTGATGGAAATAAATCATTTATTCATATTATTTATTCATTTTGTGACTAGTTCTTATTTTTTATATGTAAAGTAAATTAATAGTTTTGAACATCGGCGTACAGTTTTCCTCTACTAAATTCCAACAGCGAGAAGAAGTTCTTATTCGTCCTCACACGCAATGCCCAGTTCTCTTTACAACACATTAAAATGTTCAGTTGTTAGTAGGTATGTTAAAAAAATCTTCCAAGTGCATTCTCATAATGGAATCACGCAGAGATGTTTTGCATTTTTGCTAATTATTGCTCTTAGAACCAAAATGATAATCAAGAAATGCCATCATTTTTCATTAAACTAAACTTAAACTATACTTCTACAAAACTGTCCACAGTATGGGTCGTTGTACACAAATTTTGGTAAACTTTGATACTTTTTTATCAGTTAATTGTATACTTCTTACTTAATAGGAGTTAATGGATACTTTTGTTGTGCAACACTAGAAGGAAATAAGCTCATAGGGGTACGTGGATTACAAAACTCAAGGTATGTTGTGAGACAATTCAGAGGCTTCTTTTAATGTATATAAGTTATATGTATGATATAAATACTGTTTTAATTTATTTCATATGTTAATAAAACAAAAAGCGGTATAATATTATTGTGTGCCATTTCTGGAGAATTAAAAGCATAAACTGTGTTTTTCAAACACACCATGTTTGTGAAACCCACAAAATATGATTTTGTATTTTTGTTTTCTGAAGATGGCTAATTCTAAATATAATGGGTAAACTGTCAGTAAATCTATAATCCAAATTTTCTTATACACATTCCAAGGATTAAAACTTTGGCAATATACACTAAGTTGGTTCCTATTAGCGTTTACAAAATTTGCTGGCTAAATAAAATATTATTCACACTTAGTCGTGTTTTGGATTTTAGATTCATATAAAACACTTTATGTTGAATAACGCTTCCAGTACATTAATATTTTGAAATTGAATTAAGTAACGACATAATTAGTTTAAATTAGGGATAATACGATTCTCAATTAACATAAAGCAACATGTATTCCTTCTTAATTTTCAATAACTGTTAAAGTTTCAGTAAATTGGCTGTTTAAAGTTATAGAAATATACAAGTGAACCATTATAAGAGAATATGTTTATAAATCATTTCTGAATAATTGTAACTAAATAGAAATCTATATATTTACAAAACAATATGTATATAAGGTAATAAGGATATTTCTGTATGAGGTTTCAAGCTCATGGACTTTCTGAATTTTTAAGAGAGCTAAGATTATGTTAATATTCGAAAATTGTGGGTTACTGTCCCTCCATTGTTGCGCAAATCAAAATCTAAACTAATAATGCATTTTCAGTTTGACTTTTGATTTGTAGGAATAGTATAATCATACTAAACCAAAGTTCTTCCAGCTCTTTCAGTGTAACAACGTATCGTATCAATTTGCCCTGACTCTCCGCTCAAACATTTGCTCAACTCTCAACAATCTTTGCAAATACAAAGTTAATAAAATTTTCCTTCTAAACTTGCAATTTATTTAATACATTTCCCAATTGCTGCAATTTTTATGTTCCTTAGTAATTTCTTGAACAATGTCGTTGAGTTCTTTCGTATTTCGAATTTTTAACTTATGTATGTTCAACACGTTAAATTACTGTTTTAAATAAATTTTCTATATCTAAATGTTATGACTTCCATAGTTGTATTTATGTTTTTTTTATAAATAAATGTATTAATGTACTGTGCATTCAAACTATTGTTATCTTACTTTACAAAACATTGATAATAGGATGAAAGTTTTTAATTTTCAGGAAAATTCCACTACCGGACTTATTGGTTGGAAGTTGATTTTAAAACGCTGAAAAGTCTAAAATTGTGTTATAAAATACTGCTTTAAAATCTGTTATTAATTTGTTAATATGTTCCTTAAATAATTAATCATTGCTGAAATTAAAGCATTCAGCTTGTTCAAATTGTCTCATATAAAATAGTGTAAACAAATTAGGAAGGTTAGGCCTAATTTTTACATGCAATCGTATTTATGGAAACAATACTCATTTAAAAATATTTCATGTGAACAATAAAAATAACTATTTTATATAATAAATAGTTTTAAGTTACTGTGCAGTATGTGGAATACACCGTTGTATCAAAATTTAGTGCACCCACCTATGAGAACGCTCAACCTAATACAAATAGAAATGATCCATATTTACATGAAGAGTCTTCGGGTGAGCAACACTTTTTTAAAGTTGAGTTATCCTTTGCACAAGGTGCCTTATATAAGGGAGAAGTTGAAAACAGTTGACTTTGCTGAAAAAGAGTAATGTCTTCAAATTACAGCCAATATTACATAATATGGCATGCAATACAAACATAATGAGTCACTTGCCTACACTGCAAAATGGGAGAGTCATGTCACAGTTGGCAGCGCTGCTTATTTCAACCATAACAGCTGCTCTACTGTTGTTGTGGTTAGGTTGACAGTGATACATATTGCTCTTGGTACATATTGTGGGTGTCAAATTAAATTTATTTGTTAATTACTTCAACCATAATGATGTATATTGAAGATGACAGTGAAGGCGATCAATGCGAATGTGTAGTGAACAATGACAGAAGAAAGAAGAAATTATTTGACAGGACATCAGACGTAAAGAAACAATTGAGTTTATTACTCATGAATTGGGAAATTATTGCTGCTGTAAATGGTAGAAATGTTTCGAAAGAATAAAACAGCCTTATTGAAAGTCAATTGTTAGTAAATTCAATGGTTTGAAAAGTATAAATAAGCAATCCTTATACTTAAAAGCTTTGATTAGTGTTTGCGAAAATAAACATAGTCCCAAAATACCGGAAAATAACGCAGCGTTCTAGGAGAAATCACACACGTACAAAGTCAGAAAAAGCTGATGATAGTTAATATATGAAGAGATACCAGTTTGCTATAAAGAATTTATATCCTTGCATGGCGTAACCGCAAAAGAGTACAGATTATACAAAAAATTTAAAAGTATGGGTAAGGCCCCGACCGACTTAATAGGTCATAGAAGCACTAGAATGACAGGAGAAAAAACGCAAATCGTGATGGTTCATATTGGATCATTTAAAGGGAGATTGAGTCACTAAAGCCTAAATAAATTTAAAACAATACATACCAGAACAAATTAACATAACCAGAAATGTATTGGTAGTGTAAGGAGCTTCATGGCAGATCACATCTAATGTCCTTCGAGGTTTTCTAGGAAAATTTGTGATACCAAGTTTAACATAAGTTTCAGTTACCCCCGGAGTGAAAGTTTCAGTACTTGCGCCAAAAAATGAAATAGCTTAATTTAAAATTAAATTATGTTAAAATGATTTACGAGAAAAGTGTGAAAATTATGAAGGATATACGTAAAACAAAAAGAATGCAACAATGAGTTATACCTGAGAAAATCTAGTATGTTTTGAACACAAAAATAAAAGCTAGGGTGAATACTATGAATAAGCATGCCACGGACACACTGATTTAAAAAAATCCTAGCTTGCCTAACCTTGCAGTAAACTATATATATACTTTTCATACTTTTTTTAAAGTTTTTACCTTTTGTCAAAAAGTAAATGAAATAAATAATTTTATGGCATTAAATCATGCCAGCTCTCAATATTTATAATTACAAACATTACTTGATGCAATTTTTCCACTTATCATTTAACTTCTCACGATAGTTTGAACGGGTAAAATAATTCCACTTAGTGAAGTTCTGGTCGTGTTCGAATTACATTGTATCTTGGAATTGTGTAACATAACCATCAAAAGAAGAATTTGAAAGTAGTTGGAAATATTTTTTTTTTCTTCAGATGTTGATAAATTAACTATCTTAACACTCTAACTCTATAGTGAATGATTTACCAAAATTATAATGGTAAAATATGATGATATAAAATCTATAATACCATATGCAGGGTTCCCTAGAGTATTAACTACAACTTTATAAGACTCAAGTCTTATTTTCATCTCAAAACTCCATATTTAACAAATCAGGTCTCATATCATGATCCTATGTTACAGTCTGGTGGTTGTTATAGCTCCTGGTGATCCTCCGCTGACCTCCATCCTCGCATTGACCTCCTTCGCGTCAACTATCATCGTCCAGATACTACAGTGCATGTCACAAGAAATAGAAATGAGAATGAAAACAAATATTTATATAATGCTTGCTCAAAATTTGTTATCGGATTTTATATATAAAAAAGGAGATCAGCTTCTCCAATTAAAAAAATAAGAAAAATATATCACTGGTTTTAAAAAATTGGCACATTTTCTTAGGTGAATAGTTTCCTCTTTAATACATTCTAATTTAATTTTAAACTTTCCTTACAAGCTAGCAAATGCTAAGTCTCTCCCCAGTCTTGATTGGAATACATACAAATTTTAACTATTAAACTTGCATACAAGGAGTACGTTATTTTTGTAAGGGTTACAATGTACAAAGATTGTAGAATAATTTATTGGTACTAATTATATTTTACAAATTAAGTTTTTAGTGTGATATGTATTAATTTATCATAAACATTGAAAACGTTTCGACATAATATCACATGAAATATTTTTTTTAGTTTTATTAAACAAATAATTTAATAAAAATATTAAATTCCTACCACTAGTACTTAAAAGATTTTTTTATCAAACACGGAACATCATGAAATGCTTTTATTGTTAATAGCACCCAGAGGGGATGAGTTGCTCTGAAAGCATAGTTGTCTGGTGGCTTGTTGTGTTCTTGTTCATCTCAAGCTCTGTCATCTCCTGTGACAGCCTCTACAATAGCATATAAAACACAAACTGTCACTGTTTCCAAGTTCTTAGCTCTTACTTTAATAACTCTGTTAAAGCTTGTTTGTATTTGAATTACTACATAAAGGCACAAGTTTCTACTACTTCACAGGACTACTACTTATTATTAGTTTGTTTTGCATGGAATAGTACCAATATTAACAAATATTACGTTTGAACCGTATCTATTACATATTACATATTGTTGGAGATCAGTACCTGGACAATTTTATGTTAACTCCTTATATCATGCTTTATACACCTAAAAAACATTTCAATTGGAAAAATATGACTGATAGAAAAAGTTCCTTTACTTTAAAACGCAATCTCTTTATAATCCTAATATGGATTAACTGAACATAAATAAATCATTGTGTTGTTAGTATATTAATTTAATATAAAAATAAACATATTTTATTTGATTAATTCATGATATTCATAACAAAATAGTTTTTCGAAAAAAATCAATATTTAAAAGAAAAAGACAATTTTTTACAAAACACACGTCACAAAATAGTTTTATTTTTATCAATGAATAGTTTTAAAATTATTACCAATATTGAACATTTCCTGTGTTACTTGTGGTTTAAATGGATTTTTTTCTGATATCGAATTTATATTAATGATGTAGATACATTTGGTACCATTAAAACGTTTAAGGGATCAAACGACTCGACTGAAAAACTAAATTCCATTTTAAAACTAAGTATTACATTACTATAATATATAATTTCTTTTTAATTAGTATTTTTACTTCTGTAATGAAATTGTATAAAATGAATGTTTAGGACATATTTGTAAACTTATTTTCCAACTGTATTATATCTATTAAGGATAAGTTTGTGTTTCTTCTTTAAATATGGCATTGAAAAATTTCCTGATCGATTACCCTACTTACAACATTAACATGGAAGTTTTATAAAAAAGTCTATTACTTACTTTTTTATAGCTAAAAATTAAAAATAGACGTGGATTTTTTCATGAAATTTACCACAGAAATCAATAGATTGTTTTCACTGAAATTTATGATGTGTAGTTATATTTAGAATAAGGTAAGACAGCCCCAGATAACATCATTAATTGTTATTTTGTAAATAGTTATTTAGATTTTTAAGATTGGAAATATATTATTGTAATTGGTATAAATAAAATTACGATATTATATATTAAAATTATGTTTTATAATTTTATATTGGTCTAATACAGAGTGATGTTATTTATAATAATACATTTTTATATAAATTTAGAATACTTCTATGTAGTTGGTGTAAAACACCTATGATGATTTCATTGTATTTATTCAATCCAGTTTTTATTACAACTTTCGTTTCAAATAAGATTTCCAAAATAAAGGAAACTTAAACCAGTATGTCATCCATATACTGAAAACAATTGCGTGAAAGATATGTTTTGAAACTCGAGTGCTTGTGTATATTTTACAGAAACAACGTGCACGGTTATGTTTTTATCCAGTATTAAAATATTTCAAACTAAATTAAAAACAAAAAATCAATATATTCAACTTACTTTGTGATTAGTCAGTTGGTATCACACATCCCACGTGACTCACACTCCCACATATAGTGGTGTTGTGGTAACACTGAGAATAGTCTCTGGTCAGAGCCTAATGATCTAACCACATATCGAAACCACAACCCTCCCTTCCTTAGATGATACCGGCATCTAAAGTACAACATCTTATATATTTTTGTATGTATCTAACAATGTATATTGTTAATGACATATCAAATACATATTCGTGTTCTTTATATATGTCATTTATATATATTCTGACTTACTTGAAAATAAACCTTTTTAGGATAAAAATTTTTTAAAAGGTAAATTGTCTTTAAAGTCTTTATACAATTTTCGTTACCATAAATAGAATTGTAACGTGTAAAAAATATGTTATAGTGTTGAAAAAACTGTATTTCAACTAAGTACACATAATGTAAGTTTTAATTATACTATTGTACATTACTATATTTTTCCACTTATATATTTTTGTTACGTATCGAAGAATTGTTTATTGTTAATGATATATTAAATATATATTCGTGTTGTTTATATAAGCCATTTGTATAGATTCTGACGTATTTGACAATCTACCTTTTTAGGAAAAACAATTTAAAAAAAGAAAGTTTTCTTTAAAAGTCTGTATTTAATTATCGTCAATATAAGTAGTATTTTAACGTGTAAAAATATGTTATAGTGTTGAAAAAAACTGTATTTCAACTAAGTAGGCTACACATAATGTAAGTTTTTCATTATACTATTGTACATTACTATATTTTTTCCAGTTTAGACAAAGCGAACTCTCAAAATAACTATAGTGATTTTGGACAGAAACTGTAACACATATTGTGTTCTCTTACAAAATTCTCTACGTTACTCTATTTATTGAAAGATTAGATTAGTGCTAATACTTTATGTAGCGACCAGCCTTTTTACATATCAACCTAATTGATTTTTCTTTTCATGAAAATTGGGTTTCAGATGTATGAAGCGTGTTGTAATTGCATTGCCGTAATAGTAAAGACAAAAAAATAAAAAAGGACTTATCAATAATCGACCGACTGTATTCGGATCTTAGGTAGAGATTAAAGTTATAGAAGGCACGGGTTAAAATCTTTTACTGTATTACTGAGTTTTACTGTAGCATTATTTATAACTACAATTAATTATAAAAGGTTTCGAATGTCCTCCTTATTCAGCTAAATAAGGCCCTTGCTCACGGCGCCGCGGCGGTGGGCATTTAGACGGAGAAATAGGGCTTAACGGAAGATCGGCTTATTGAACTGAAAAATGAGAACATATTATACGAGTAGTATTGAACGTAGTAACATGTACGTACTTTTTTGCGATTAGGATTTCACTCCAATATCATACAGAAATTTCCTTGAGGTGATTGAAAAGCAAACATAACAATAAAGTAATTCAGTACGAGTATATACATTGATCCATCACTTTCGAAAATGGTCCATTTCAGCAGTTACTTAGCGAATGCCGTAACACATTTGTGTTTAATTTGAGTAACATTATTTATAGTTTCAATTGTGAACCATTATTATGTAAATAAATTGTCCGTTTTTTTCAAAACATTTACTAAAACAGCAAACACATAATATAAATAATAATATACATTTATATTACAATATTATTTAAAAATAAATAATAAATGCACGATATAAGAATAAATTAACGTTTATTTACATATTTTTATACAATATTAAACAAATATTTACACGGAGTAATTTAATATAATTTAACAACGTGTACTAATCACAATAAATTTATTTTATTTTAGTAAACTTGCAATATAGCCTAATGTTAACTAGTTTAACAATATTCATTTACAGGGAATGTGGGAATAATAACATCAGGCAAATATAACAAAGTAATTCCTTCTCGAAATGTATTAATTCATGATATGGGAAAAACTGAAACCTATACATTTCTATTCCTCCTTTATATCTTATTAAATCTTGCTTAGGAAACTGATGAATATAAAGTTTATAATGGTGTTAAATGTACATACATTTATGTACTTCTTTTTTTTTATTCATAATGTTCAACCACAGCTTGGAAATAATATAGGAATATACGAAAGATATCGACTCAATCTTGACGCATTAAGTCTGAACATGGCAACAAGTATTTTATCTGTTACTAATTAAATAACATAATATTATGATAATTTCCCATAATATTTCCCATAATTTCCCAACCATTGATGAATGAAATTAAAAAATTAGATTTACTTTTCTGTTTATGCGCTAAGGATATAAATATTTTACATCTTTCTAAAATGTAGTCTAATTTTCATGATGATGTTTTCACATCAAAGCCAGTCTAAGCGAAAACAAAACAAAACAAAACAAACAGTAAAGTAGGGTCTGTTAAATTAGTTAAATTTTTTGTCACATTTAATTAATGCTTATACTTATCTACTGCAACAATAACAAGATTCACGGACAGAATATATATGGACATCAATACCCATAATAACTTCTTAAGACAATTATTAATACGACTGTTAACTCTATTTACATATATCTCACCTTTTTTTATCTAAAAGAGTGATTAATTTCTTATTCTTTACTTAAAGGATATTAAACTCCTCTTTGTAGTACGCCTAAAGGTTAGAGAGTATGCAACGTTGACGAAAGTTAGATAAAGGGGGTGAGGTGGGAGACCCTTCAGTGGATTATTCAAACTCTATCTTGGCCTTTACAGTGAATTAATTAACTTGGCAAAGACGTGTTAGGAGCCGCATCATATCTTCGCTGTTGTGCAACTTGCATATTTATTATCCCTCACTACGCCTGACACTTTCTCATCTGTATATTTCCTAAATTTTCACTATTATGTTCTGAGGAAGGTAGTCTTTACTTAAAATACATGTACCTTAATTACCTCTAAGCTTTGCTTTATTTTAAAATTTTCCTTCATCTAACAATAATTTTGACGTGCCAACGTCTTAAATTAGGTTGCGGCTCGGAGTCACTCATGAAAAAGTGTAACGCCCGGTAACGTTACGATGCCCGTCCAGTGGGTTCGCCGCACGGGATCCGCACGGGATAAAGCAGATAACTGTGGGTCCGCCGCACGGGATAAAGCAGATAACTATGTTTATTCGTGAAAATGTGGAGTGCTTAGATTCGTCATTTACAACAACTACAACAATAAAGGTAAATAATTGTACACTGATATTTCATTATCGTAAACTATGATTGATTGATTAATTGTTAGATTGACACAAAAGTTGAGAAACTGAGTTAAAAACACAATTCAGTTAAAAAAAAAAAAATATGGTTGCCTGTAAAGTCGGTTTTACGGGCGAAGATTTTACGTGACAACGTCTTTTTCTCGGTAGAATTTTTATTGATATGAATATTATTACATTGCACAATAGGAACAAGGAATTGAATGAAAATAAGAATTGCACAAATTTTAACTATAGAAATATATTTTGTTTACTAAAACATTGTACATAATTTGAAATTAATTAAAATTTGTTATTGTAAATGGTAAAGTTGAATAAAACATTTACTAAAATTGGAATTTGAAATTCTTGCTAAACACAGTTAAATTCTAACTCCGCGCGTGGTGATTGGTCGGTTTAGTTCGTTTGTTTGGTCGCACTGTTATGACAGGTTAGAGGTTATAATTTGTTATTTTAAATGTTTGACTAGCAATACGCGCTGTTTCTTCTCAATCGACTGAATTACGATTGATTGCAGAGTGATTTAAACTAATAATTTACTTAACACTATCAACATTTGTCAATAGTATGACATAACCTATAAACTCAGTTTCTCAACTTTTGTGTCAATCTAACAATTAATCAATCAATCATAGTTTACGATAATGAAATATCAGTGTACAATTATTTACCTTTATTGTTGTAGTTGTTGTAAATGACGAATCTAAGCACTCCACATTTTCACGAATAAACATAGTTATCTGCTTTATCCCGTGCGGCGGACCCACAGTTATCTGCTTTATCCCGTGCGGATCCCGTGCGGCGAACCCACTGGACGGGCATCGTAACGTTACCGGGCGTTACACTTTTTCATGAGTGACTCCGAGCCGCAACCTAATTTAAGACGTTGGCACGTCAAAATTATTGTTAGATGAAGGAAAATTTTAAAATAAAGCAAAGCTTAGAGGTAATTAAGGTACATGTATTTTTAAGTAAAGACTACCTTCCTCAGAACATAATAGTGAAAATTTAGGAAATATACAGATGAGAAAAGTGTCAGGCGTAGTGAGGGATAATAAATATGCAAGTTGCACAACAGCGAAGATATGATGCGGCTCCTAACACGTCTTTGCCAAGTTAATTAATTCACTGTAAAGGCAAGATAGAGTTTGAATAATCCACTGAAGGGTCTCCCACCTCACCCCCTTTATCTAACTTTCGTCAACGTTGCATACTCTCTAACCTTTAGGCGTACTACAAAGAGGAGTTTTAATATCCTTTAAGTAAAGAATAAGAAATTAATCACTCTTTTAGATAAAAAAAGGTGAGATATATGTAAATAGAGTTAACAATCGTATTAATAATTGTCTTAAGAAGTTATTATGGGTATTGATGTCCATATATATTCTGTCCGTGAATCTTGTTATTGTTGCAGTAGATAAGTATAAGTATTAATTAAATGTGACAAAAAATTTAACTAATTTAACAGACCCTACTTTACTGTTTGTTTTGTTTTGTTTTGTTTTCGCTTAGACTGGCTTTGATGTGAAAACATCATCATCAAAATTAGACTACATTTTAGAAAGATGTAAAATATTTATATCCTTAGCGCATAAACAGAAAAGTAAATCTAATTTTTTAATTTCATTCATCAATGGTTGGGAAATTATGGGAAATATTATGGGAAATTATCATAATATTATGTTATTTAATTAGTAACAGATAAAATACTTGTTGCCATGTTCAGACTTAATGCGTCAAGATTGAGTCGATATCTTTCGTATATTCCTATATTATTTCCAAGCTGTGGTTGAACATTATGAATAAAAAAAAAGAAGTACATAAATGTATGTACATTTAACACCATTATAAACTTTATATTCATCAGTTTCCTAAGCAAGATTTAATAAGATATAAAGGAGGAATAGAAATGTATAGGTTTCAGTTTTTCCCATATCATGAATTAATACATTTCGAGAAGGAATTACTTTGTTATATTTGCCTGATGTTATTATTCCCACATTCCCTGTAAATGAATATTGTTAAACTAATTAACATCAGGCTATATTGCAAGTTTACTAAAATAAAATAAATTTATTGTGATTAGTACACGTTGACATAAACTAATAATTTACTTAACACTATCAACATTTGTCAATAGTATGACATAACCTATAAACTCAGTTTCTCAACTTTTGTGTCAATCTAACAATTAATCAATCAATCATAGTTTACGATAATGAAATATCAGTGTACAATTATTTACCTTTATTGTTGTAGTTGTTGTAAATGACGAATCTAAGCACTCCACATTTTCACGAATAAACATCGTTATCTGCTTTATCCCGTGCGGCGGACCCACAGTTATCTGCTTTATCCCGTGCGGATCCCGTGCGGCGGACCCACTGGACGGGCATCGTAACGTTACCGGGCGTTTCACTTTTCCATGAGTGAATCCGAGCCGCATCTAATTTAAGACGTTGTCACGTCAAAAAATATAATGTACACTGTTGTTTCTGAAACTATGTAATATGTAAATTTTTTGTGACATAACGTTCCATTTTATATAAATTCTAAAACATAACCTAAAATATTACAATAATAAAATAAAATGCATTATTAGTAATATTAAAGTAGTATATATATTTTTTATAATATATTTAGTTTGAAAGGTACATTAAATTGCTCGTATTCTTAAAGTACTGGAAAATAATGTCGTAAATTGATAATTTTTATAATATTTTAATAATAATGTACTAGTTTTGATATATTATAAGTATAGTATAGACGTATAGAACTATAACTTGTATTTCATATAACACTTATTATGAATACTTATAAGCAAAAATAACAATATTTCAACAATTTGCTAATAATTGTATCACTAGATCACATACGTGTTGTGTAAATATTGCCCCTTCCGCACAGTTAAAGAAAACAAGTTCCACCCAGCGCTACGAGAGTGGAGGAGGGGAGGACTATTATGAGAGCCTGTCAACAAAGGACAAGTGCTACCAACCCCTGGACAAAATTACCCTGCTTCATTTTGTAATTAGGTAAAACACTTTCTCCTAAGTACCTCTCAACTTAGACAACTCGTCCTCAGTGTAATTGGGTTCTTTTATGTTCTATTTTAACTTTTCATCAATGGAAATCTCTGGGCCAATCTTGAACCACTATATACAACAAACTACTAAACGAATAATATTACCTCCTTATACATAAATATTAAATAATAATAAATATTTGGTAGTAAGTAAGAACCGAACAACATTAAATATTTTATAAATAACTATTATATATGCTCTATATTATCAAGATCACTAATATATTGATTTCTTACGATCACCTATAAGTAAGCTAAAACATATAGCCTAATTAAAAGTTATTATTTGAAATTTATATATTAGATTATAGAAATTTGTTTAAACTATAGATTTAATAGCCTCCTATAGGGAGCTAACGATAATTTGTTATCTACTGTAAATTTCTCTATCGATTTAAATATATGCTGTGTGATTTATAATACACATGTTTTCTTTCTTTGCTCCTGGACTATATTTCGGGGCTCCTAAATTTCACATTTACTTGTATCGAAATATTTTAAACTATATGTACTTTGAATTGGGCTATAAATTTTAAATTTACTTACTTGATAATATATATATATATATATATATATATATATATATATATATATATATATATATATATATATATATATATATATATTTTAACACACTTAATAACTGTCAAGTTGCAGTTAGAGAGTTATGTCGCGAATACTGCTACTCTATTCTTACGACCATCACATATTTTAGCGATGTTAAGTAACAGAATAACACCAAACACCAACTTAAAGGTTCCTACCAACAGGTGTCCAATGATAACTATATTTGAAATTAGATTATCTCACTTAACATAAACAGCAATCTTTGTATTCGTGTTAATAGGAGGGCACGGCATACTAAAGTAATGTTTAAAAAATAAATAGTTCCCAGCAGACTATCTGATAACAGTAACGGTATGATTATGGAAATTGTCATGTCCATTCATAATACTGGTATATAAATTGTACGAGTATAATTTTCAAACTATACGTGACTGCTATTTTAAACTAGATATACACGAACGTTTAAGAAAAACAGTTTCAAAGTCATTCGGAATTTTGTATCGAATTTAAAATTACATGTCCAACATCTGTACTCTTATTTATTTCTCCCTACATGTTCTTCAATGTCAGAAATATATCGGTTTTGAGATACAAGTATAAAAATACAGTAAATACGCCTTTTAGGTCTTTCTTGTATTTGTGTTTATCAATGGTGACTTGAAGTTATAAACTACACACAACTAGGTAGCTGGAGCAAGACATTTGGAATACTAGAGTAAGGCAAAGATAATTTTTGTGAAATATATTTCAAATATTATTCGTGAAATTTCATCCCAAATAAATTTACTATTCGACTTTTACATTCTCCCAGGGTCCCGGTTATTTATGTATTCTGGTCTCACAAGCAACGTTGCGAGAAACAACACTTGGCACACTCTGGCAGAAATTGAATTAGATATGTCAACACTTTTGATTTTATCCATATAAATTCAATAGCTTAAAGAAATAATTAATTTGTATCCCTTTTAGCATTTCAAAATTATTGCATTCGTTAATATATTATTAACGACTTTAGAAGCTATAGTGAAATATAGCTTTGTATACTAGAACGTACAGTATACTATTTGACTTCAAATGATTCTTCCAATATGTACAAGAAAAGCAGTAGAAATAAATGTATTAAATTCATCAGATGTAAATGTTTATAGCTTGTGATATTTTATCGTTTATTTACATTAGGTTACTTCGATAACGTCATTGGAAACCTATATTTGAAACTTAAATTTTAAAATAAAATGATTTGTTTCTTATATTTAAGTATAGTAATTTTGTAATACTGAAAATTATACATTGTATTTTTACAGTAATTAGTGACTGTGATGGTAGGTATATACCATTAATAATAGTATAAAATTTGCAAGGATATTTTTAGTACCTCTTCGACACAAGTTGTAGCTCACCAGTTAAGAAAATGGAACGATGTGATGATTCCAAATAATAAATAAACGTATCAATGCTTTCTACTTGATAAGCGATGTGTATCGTGCCTAAATATATGAAATTAATAATGTGAATGTTACAAAAAAACTAATACATTAATTATGTAACTAAAAAAAATACATAAAATCTTTACCGAATGTATGAAACATATGATTTTGGGATGAACCTAGTGGTTACAATGTTCTTTAGAACATTGTATTTGAAATTTATTTATTCATAACGCATTAGATTTGACTTCCCTTAAAAGACTACTTCGACTTACACAGTACGAAATCAGTAATTAGCTCGACATTGACTTTAGACAGTGTAGCTTTATTCTCAAAATATGTAGAAGAATAAGTATTAATAAAAGACGAATCGCAAAAAAGGAACTCGTAAAAAAGGAACTTCTCTAGAAAAAAAAACTCGTGAAAGTATTAGCCATTTATCGAGACAACTTACAATCACGACGATTTTGTTTCTTTAAACAGAAAAGTTTCAACTTACAGCCACTCAGATCTGACCAATAAAAGATCATCACAGGTAAATGTCTTTGCTTTTTCAAATTTAAATTATAACACATTTAAAAAAAGATGTTTTATATGAAAGCTCATATTTATAATATGGAAATTGTAGATTTTGCTAACGGACATGGAGCATAGTATTCCTTCCAGTAGTCAAGTTGTCAGCTACAAAGTTTAATAGATAAAATATTTTTACACGTACCAATTATTATATTGTAATCATGTATACTACTCTTAAGTTATGATTGATAGAGTTGTTCCATGTGTCTATGGCCAAAACGAATCTCTAAGCACTAATTATTTCATCTAAATATTGTATATTACCGGTAGGTACTGCCTGCAGCACTAAAAGACTATCGTCTCGAAGTAAAAGACACAACACTGCGTCTTAACATCCTACTGCGTCTGGGATTTGGACCCGTGTGATCTCTCAGTTAGAGAACCGAAACTCTAACCATTAGTCTACGGAGGAGAACTAGGAGTCACTTGATAGTAATATCATCAAAGGCAATTTAAATGTCCAAAATTACATTGAGAAAAACGTTTAATGGTCCAGATGGTTTTATAATATAACGAAGGATCTACGTGATTTCTTTGAAATTGATTTATATAATACCTAGGAAAATTAAGTTAAACAACATGTTCCCTAATTTAGTAGGACCTCCAAATAGACTATTTCCAGGACAAAAACCTAAGCGACATATGCCCCGAAAAGCCCATCCAGACGAACAAAGGGGAGGTCAAACGATGTTCTATGCAGAATGGTCTTATTGATGGCAACATGATAGTTTTCTTTAACTGTACTTGATTATATTAGTTAGCAATATATTTAAGAAATGAAGCGACAATTTTACTCCTGTAATATTGACAAAGGATTCAAGTCTTGCCTTCACATACTCTTTGAACAACATCCAATCATGGTCATTGAATTTCTTTGGGCGTTTCGAAACTTTGGTTTTATAATAATAAAAATTTCAACATGGTTAAAAGAAAACCTCAATTCAAAAGCCCACAGTATATTATGTTTTTGCTAAGCTGCATCCCCAAAGATATACTGAAATGGCAGGCAATTTTGTGGTTGTCTTACATCTCGTTGTGTCACATGACAACCGGCAAATTCCAATTTGCACTTTGTAATCCAGGCAGCCAACTCCCTCGAAGGTGAAGGATCCGTGTTCTTATACTCTAGGTGCAAGGTATAAGATATAGCGGGCATATGTTTATAATTAATCCAAAATGATTATATTTTCTGTTGAATGCTGTTATTGTTTGGTTACTATTAGTCTGACAATCAATATATTTCTACAACAATAATAAGTTACAGATTTTGTTCAAGTCGTTTCCAATAGTCATATATAAAAACAAATTACTGTATTTAAACTAACAACATGTAATGGCAATATATACAACTGATTTGTATTATTGACAAAATAATTGACTCGTTCAGTAACAAAACTCAAATATAAAGAAAAAATTAAATTCAAAAACATTAAAATATTACAAAAGTAACCAACTTTTATAAGATAATGCTAATTTCTTATTTAACTCTACCCAATAATATATTCATATAATATAATTTATTATAATATATAATAATATATTCTTATTTAACTCTCTTGCCAATTTCTTATATACTTACAAACATATTCCTATTATATGTTTATTGTGGTGATTTAATAAATTATGACTTTGCTTGTAATTACCAGAAACTGTAATGATCTAGTACATCAAGCAATATTTCTGGATTAGTCCGCTTGTGCTATTGTTCATAATTAAGAACTAGGTCGGTAACGTTGAGAACTTACACTAAGCTGTAACCTAGTTAGTAACAAACTAAGTAGAGTAACTTTCTGTTATCTTAATCTTTTATGCATCAATGACTTACTTATTAATTTTTTTTTAAATCGAGGCTTAGATTAATAGATAAACCTAAGAAGCTTTTCGTGTGGAACGGGTACGTGTATACTGATGTTAGTACCAATGCTTAAATCATGTTTAGGAAGTCTACTGAGCAGGAAAACGTTGGGAGCTACATCTTAAAGAATGTTAAATAATACAGTAACAAATTTTAACGGTTGTAGAATGCCAGTTCCAAGAACCTTAAAAGGTCTAAATTTATTGTGTACTGAATAATAAAACCTTAAGTTTTTATGAATAAAAGTTATATAATTAATGTGCAGTTCCTGTGTTTTAGAAAAAGCAAACGATAATTTTTAAGGATGTACACAAGCAGTTTTATAGTTTGATGTATCCAAAACTGCATTGGGAATAACCAATAGTGTAATAAATAAAATGAAGTTTGGCTGTACTACTTTACATTTTAATAAGATCAACAGCTACTGAGGTCAGTATTAGGGTATAAGATTGAGTACAATAAATAGCCTTAATTATTCTGTTAAGGCAAACATTAAATTTAATGCCTGATATGCGTGCCCTAGACTATCCTAGATCGAAATACTGACAAAAATAGCCGTATACCAAGCAATAATTGTTTTTATAACCAAAAAAAGGATTGATGTGATCTCTCATTACTATCATATGTTTTATATCTTCTTTCTTTAAATTCAAGTATTGGAAAGAGAAATAAATATGAATTATACGTCGACTTGATTTATTTGTCTTTTTAATATGCGCTTAAATGTGCTGTCGACGATGGATAATTTTATATAATATAAGGCTTTAGAACATTTTTAATCGATAGTGTTACACACATAGGGCACCTGTTCAAGAATTAAAAATATACCCTTTTCATTAGTAGTCAAAAAACCTTAAGGTTAAGTAACACAAAGTATTTTGAGCATGTTTTAATCAATGCGCTTGTCCTATGCGCATATACACTTGCTCAAATCACCTTGAACCTTCAGGTATATACTTCATGTTTTTATGCTTTATTCTTGATTACTAAAAGTTAAACAGCACAAACTACTAGTGATTTTAAAAAGAAATTAATGTACGCTTTACCCTATACCTTAAGTTTTCTTGACACCTGATGAAAATGTTATTTTCTAATCATCTAACATTAGATATATATTTTTATAAGATTGACGATAGCAAATATAAATATTAACTATATTTTTTAAGGTTTTACATGGTAGATTACCGTTATACCATTTTATATATTATAGCTATAATTCGATAACAGGCAAACTGTAAATAATAAACTCACAAATAGAAATTGCCCAAAGTCTAACTGCTAAAAAATCTTTATTTAAAAGCATATTTTTGAAATTAATATTTTATAAACCTATAAGGATTGTAATAATGCATTATATTTTCATTATTATATTAATTATATTACTAAAACTAAAAGTATATAAAATGAATTAAACGTAACATAATCATAATGGCATTTAATCTTACCCTCGATTAACTAAACCTTTTCTGTTCACTGCTATGAATGAAATCTTTAAGGTCATATCCATAAACAAAGCCAGCAAACACAATATACCCAATGATTCAATGGACCAGGCTCATCAAAATCAAATCTCATTCAGATTGCTTATTCAAGTTTATAACATTCAGATGCACTTACGGGTTAGGATACAATTCCTCGCATTTTATCCAACTAATTATATAATCATTATGCTGCTATGGGATTTTTAAAGATTTTATAATCCGTTTACCATTAGTTTTCAACGGTATATTCATGTTTTGACGACAATTAGCTGAAAGGAATTTGTATAGCTGATTACAAGTTGGAGGGTTGAATTCATCTCCACTTGTAGAGCATCTGGAGTTCTCCGACGAAGCTTTCTGGGCCTTTTGTTCTTCCATATCAATACCTCTGATTTCTATATGAACTTCACTACGTAGCAGTAAAAATACATCTACGTTTTCTATTTCACACCGTATGGCGTCGAAGCATTGCTCGCACAATTTAATTTGTCCCTGTGGAAACCATATTCAGTCCACATAGTTTAGACCCAAACTGTTAGTAGTACACATCCATAAAGGTTAATAGCTAAAGTCTCCTGTGCCGAACTACATAAACTGGCGTAACCTGTTGTAAATGTAATTCATAGATCTCTTTAAAGCCCAGGTCTAATGGTTGTCATTATTACACAAAGCATAATAACATTCCTGGTTGAAGACAAAAGCTTATCTGACAGTTTCCTTATAAAAGCCACAAAAGGTTTTAGAAATTCTAAAGTCTCATCATATAATTGAGAATAGATGATGATCTTCAAAATTATTTATACAACAAGATGGGATTTTCCAAATAAAATTTTACCATATGGGCTAGTATATTTTTTTATTTGCTTTTGAACAGATGATGTACCAGATTTATTACAATGGCTAATAAAGGGGTTTTATTATCTTCATTAGCCGGAATTTGCAGCCTAAAACATACAGGGCATAGCTAACTAGCGAGTATATACTTTCAGTGTGACATGTAATCACGCTTAGAAATATATCAGCTGATAACGCAGGTAACAGGTTAGCTGGCGATTCATGGACTTCCTTCAAGACATATGTTCTTGTTCTAAAGCTTGTTAAGGTTCGTTTGTGACGTTGATATGTTTGAAAGGATAATAGGGTTTTGAACATTTGCCATTGTTACATGTTTACATTTGGTATTATATTAAGATTTCAAATCTTTGAAACTCTATTACACAAATAACTTTAATTATTAAACTTTCCTTAAAAAACACATTGAAACCTACTATTTTCATTTTTATTATCAGAACTGATCCAATAGCCCATATATTCATTCATTATTGTTTTGAGCTACATAGCTGTATGTGCAACAGTCTCTACATAAAATAACGTGTGATTAAAAAGTAAAAATTAAAAAAAAAACTTTAACTATTTCCATAAGGAAATTAGATTAAATGTTAACACTAATATATTAATAAACAATTTCTCTCAAGTTTCGGCTTGCTACGTGAGTAATCTAGATCTTTTCACTTGATGTGGTTCTCCATTTATACGACTAGTAATTATTTCGCTCGCTAAGTGGGTGGTTGCATGAATGAACACACAAAACGTTTTACTCGAGTACAGAGCACAGTAAGTAGGACGTAATGATTAGTAAGGAAAGTGGTAACGCAGAAATAGAAATAGAGAGAGGATGTGAAAAGGGAAACACAACATTTTGCAGCGGTTATCCACCCATCCACAAAATATACAACAATTACACGGTTCAAATTGCTGACAGGGCCTCATTTAACACTGCTCCTGACTTGTCTTTTACAGCTACAGGGTATTGCATCATTACTCGTAGCTATGATAATTTAAAACTTTTTACGTCACTATTATATTATTTAAATATATATTCCTGAGAGGTTTTACCAAAAGAATACTTTTACCATATTACTGAAGAGCGAATATTTAAACACTTTTGTAAAAATAAGTTAGATGATGAAGGTTTTATGTATTTTTATCATACCTTCGGAGAATATTGTTTTTATAGTAGTAAGTTAGTCACTGTTGTCACTGAACTAAGTTTTTCTTACGTTTTTTAAATATATTTCTCAACGTGTAACGAATAAGTTAAGAATACATATAAAACTGCAATGTATGTTTTATTGAAACTGTACCGGATTAATTTCTTAGTAGTTTTAAAAAGATTACTCTCTTCCTGAAAGTGTTAAACTCTTGAAATATATAATATTTGTTCAAGTAGCCATAATTGGGATCCAAGATTTTGTTTAGAGACTAAGAAAAATATATTTCATTCCTCACTATAAAAATAAGTGTCTTCAGTAGGGGATCTCTGTATTATCCAGGCAGTGAAATTATTCCATAGGATATAGAGACGTGTAACCTTGTATTTTAAACGCCAGTTGACAATACGAGCGATTTTCAGACAACGTCTTGACGTAGCTTGTCTTGACATGATGACGTGCTACAACTGTTGCGTGTTAAGGCTGAAGACAACAAAGCAAGCTTTCTCGTATTTTGGACCTTGGTAGTACAACCCCCTACCTCTTACCGTAAAGACCTTATCTTTCAAGAGGTTTAAGCCAATGTTAAAAGTGTATATATTGCTTAAATATAAAATAATTTATTTGTGTTTTAATTAGATCTATCTCAAAGGTTAAATTGTTAATTGAATATAGATATTTACAGTAAATTTAAATATTTAGACCTATTCATACGATTTGATCTGTAAAACAGTTAGTTTAAAACTTAATTCTCCTCACGAATAAATACCATATATTTATTTATTCTGAAATAAAAATATATTATTTCACATATTATCCCATGAATTTTTTTAAAATGCACAAATTTTAACCTTTGTATTAAGAAATGGAATATTTGTTTTAGTAAATAACATTGGAATATGTGAGAATTAGTTTGCATAGCAAACAAGTACACATTAAGCATTATAAAGACGAACAACAATACTAGGACCCTTTAATTTCAGATATGTCGTGTAGTTTTTATATCCTAATACAAATTGAATCATATAACACTGGTTAAATTTGAGATTCAGAGAGAAAGCGAGAGAGATCTGCGTTCCATTGGATTAGCAAAGTTTGTGGGAAACAAGAACAAGGCTTTGTTAGCACTTGTATTTACATTTTGTGGTATCTTCAGAGGCAAGATGTTGTTACCACAACATTATACCTATTCATTATCTAAATACATAAATATAATTGTTCACCATCAATTGATTTTGAAACTTAAGGTAAATCCTTAATGCCTTCTGTGCACTATTGATATGAGCGGATACATCCCGATTATCTGTAAATTTAGATTGGACACAGTTGTCTAAGTAATTAATGTATTATTGTGTTTGTGCATTCCTTTAAAATTACCCTGTTTTTATTTAATCTAATGTTTAGCAATACGATTTTAAGCATTATTTAAACATTATGAGTGAATCTTAATAAAATAAACGAAAACTAAGCTACAGTTTTTGCTGGGGATAAAATATCTTATCCATTATAACCTACTACATTTATACAGAGAACACAAAACAAATGTCTAAAGAAAGCTAAAATTTCTTAGTACTGAGCCGGGGCTCAGTTTGGACAATTTATTTTTGTCTATTATTTTTCCCACCTCGGCCACTCTTGTCAGTCGGTGGGGAAGTCACTCCGTCAGAGTATTGATTTTCTGCCTGGTTGGACTGATTGATTGAGGTCAGCTGGTTGACCTTGACTAGTTTACCGACCAGCTGTTCACCGGCACCGGCTACTGTTCGGAGCGGTCAGACACGTTCGGAGAAGCTACTGCGTTGCTGTCTGTTCACTGCTCGTCCCGTTCCACATGGCTGGCTAATTCTACTACTTTCGGCAGGGTCCCCGTGAGTGCCGTCAGCGGGACTGATGCGGCGAGTCTGCCCACAGCACTGAAGCCAACTGAATGCCCGCGCCCTGCCAGCGCTATTGGACCGGCATCCAACCGGAGTGTAGTGCTCCCATTCATTTCTTCTGGAACAAGATTGGATCAAAAATGTTTTTTTACTTCTTATACTGAACTTGCGAGGACTGGGGTGCAGGGAGCGCTGCCAGATGTTAGATCTGGAGGAGGGCCAGTACCTAGCCAGTATTTATTTAGTTAGTTACATGACCTGAAGGGGAGGATTTCATCTTTAATTCGGATTCGTGGAGGCAACTAAGCCCCGCCTCCTTCGAAAATTGGCTTTAAATATATATTTTTTTAATTTTCGGCTACAAACTTGAGACAAAATTACTTTTCAAAAATAGTGGGCCTAGAAATTCTACAACCTTTTTCCTCCCCTCAGTTCATAAAAAATTTACCTGTTAAAAATTTTATATTTACTATCGCCGTACCTGAAATTGTTATTTATATATCAAATTTCTATATTATATTATATTATTTATTTATTATGTTATTTATTTCTATTTATTATGTTATTGTCTATATTGGAATTTTATCTGTTGTTATTTAGTTCTTAAGTTACACGGTGCACCGTGGTGCTGAAGTAATTATATTTTGCATGGAAATGTTTGCCACCTAATAATTATATCTTGTACTGGAAATTTTGTCTCGCTTTGTGTCTCTTCCCACTGGTGGCATGTGATTGTTTTTTTTTTTTGCTTTGCTCCGAGTTTGGGAGGGGCGCGCTTCCGAGACCTCCTGTCTTTTTTCGCTAACTCGGGACAAAATGGTAGCAGAGCGTGGTTACGTGTTTTTACCCTCTGCGGGCCCGGGGTTTTTGTTTTGCCACTGGTGGTGAGAGGAATGAGTTGGAGTTGATAGATTGTGACTTCCTGCGCCAGTGCCGTCTCGCTGAGCTATTTATCGCCGATCCACAGGAAGTGTGTAAACTTGTTTATTATTTTCGGATTATTGTTACTTGTGTGTTTTTGTTATATCTTGTCTTCGTTGTTTTTCTTCCTGGTTTTTGTTCTAATAATAATAATAATAATAATAATAATCTCTTTATTGCATTCTTTTAACAATTAATTTTTACATCGTATCGCAATCGTCAACAGTTTTTATAAGTCCATTTACACGAGATCATCCACACATTCACACAACCTCACACTCACAATTCTTGCAATCATTCAGGTCACAATCGCATTGACCTCAGATCCAGCAATCTCAAATATCCCAGCGGCTTGACATGAATTCATCAACAGAGTAGAAAGCCTTGGACTCCAAAAGGAGCTTGAGACGCGTTTTAAATTGATTTTGATTATTGGAAATTTTGATTTCTTCAGGGAGCCTGTTGATTAATCTGACACCAACTTCTTGCGGTAGATTTTGCGCTAATGCCAATCTGTGTTGATGCGTGCGAAAGTTGTCCCTGCCTCTAGTTTCATATTGATGAACGTCCCCGCCACGAATCAAAGTGCACCTTGATCTGCAGTACACGATCACCTCAAAAATATAGAGGCAAGGCAGAGTCAGCAATCTCAACTCCCCGAAAGATTCCCTACACGACTCTCTATAATTTAAATTTTTAATGATTCTAACAGCTTTTTTTCTGGAGTCTAAAGACGCGCTCCATTTTGTTTTTTGCACAACTTCCCCAAAGTCTTATCCCATACGCAAAATGAGCATGGATTAGGCCATAGTAGGCCATTTTTAAAACTTCTGGGGAACAAAATTTTGCTAGATTGCGCAGAGCATATATACCTGAGGTAGCTCTAGCACAGACCCTGTCAACATGATCGCTCCAGGTCAGTCCTTTGTCTAGAATCATTCCCAAAAAGTTTGTGGAGTTATTTTCTTCAAGAAGGTCGTCATCTATAAATACGGCCGGACGCACCACTCGATCATGCTGACGAAGGCCGAAATTTACTACGATTGTTTTTGACTGATTTGTTTTCAGATTCATTTCAGTGAAATACTGAATGCAAGTGTTCAGTTCCATGAATGAGGTGATTTCTAGTTCTTCTATTGATTTACTTTTAAAACAAAGAGTCGTGTCATCGGCATATTGAACCAGTTTTCCATGCTGGATAACTGTATTCAATCCGCCGACATAAATTAAAAACAGGAGAGGCCCAAGGATAGAACCCTGAGGAACACCGTGGGCTATTTTAATTTTGTTTGAAATGACGCTCGAAATCTCCACGCACTGATGTCGATCCTTAAGGTAAGAACCGATCCATAAGTGCGGGACACCCCGAATGCCACATTTCTCCAACTGGTGCAACAGTGTCTCGTGGTGCACGCAGTCAAAGGCTTTGGACAAATCGAGAAATATACTAAGCACATGCTCTCGTCTATCCAAACCATCGACAACATTGTCCAAAAGGTTGTTCACAGCGTCAATTGTGGATTTGTTTTTTCTAAATCCAAATTGTTCTGGATTCAGAATTTCGAATTCTTCCAGAAAGCTTTCAAGCCTTTCGTAGAAAAGTTTTTCAAAAACTTTACTGAAAACTGGAAGAATTGATATTGGACGATAATTGCTTGTAAGACAAGGATCGTCCTTTTTGAAAATTGGGGTGATCTTGGCCGTCTTTAAAAGAGATGGAAAACTTCCAGTCTCCCACGAAAAATTGATCAATTTTGTTAGAGGACTCAAAATATGCTTGAAGCATCGTTTGAGTAGCCATACTGACATCCCATTGGCGTCACCGGTCTTTTTTGATTTCAGTCTCTGTATGACACGTGCTACCTCGTCTTCACACACAGGAGCCAAAGCCATGGACGCAACTGGTCCCCCAGTCTCTTCTCCGTGAGACTGAGGATTCTTAAATAACGAATTCGTAAAAGCAACGGTTGAAAAGTATTTGTTGAACTCGTTTGCCACTTTTAATTTATCTTCAACAATTTCATTATTAATTTGGATTGCAATAGATTTGGAACACTTCTTGGAACCTCCATCTCGAGAAAAGTTATTAATTATTTTCCAAGCCGTTTTGGAAAAATTTTCACAGGTACCCAAGGCTCTATTGATGTCATAGGCTTTCGCAGCTCTTATGACCTTCTTATAGATTCTCCGATACCTTCTAAAAAAACATTTTGAAATCATAATTTTGAGTATTGGTGAAGATTTTATAGAAGAATTGGAGCCTTTCTCGAGATATAAGAATTCCTTTAGTTATCCATGAATTTTGCAGCTTTTTACTGTTTTTTGTTTTCCTGAACGGGCATGCAACATCCAGATAGTGACTGAAGGTGTCACTAAATGACTGATACATGTCATCGACATTTCCACACCCACTTAAGGACTCCCAAGACTCGGTTTTTAAACATCTATTCAGGTGGCAAATGTTTTGGGAAGTAATTGCCCTAGTAATTTTAAATTTTGGATTTTGATTTTCCAGTTTGCATCCATGAATCACGACTTCCTGCGCAAAGTGATCAGAGATCGCAGAACTTAATACAGAGACTGTTGTGTTAGGAATATTGGTGATAACATTGTCGATGGCAGTACGCGTCGTGGCTGTCACTCGTGTTGGCAAATTCACGGACCAATTTAGATTGAAAGAATTTAGAAGATCGCGAAGCCGCTGGGTAAGGGGGTCGGTGTGATCCAAAACATTAATGTTAAAATCGCCAATTATTACAAACCTTGTTGATTTAAAAGGGAGACCACTCAGAAGGTGTTCCAAGCTTTCGAAAAAAGAATCTCTAGAGCCATTGGGGGATCTATAAAGCCCAATGATAGTTATTCTTGTGGAAGAGTTGGACAAGATTGTGATGCCTTCAGCTTCAAAATTCATGTCCGAACTGTTTTTAATTCTGAAATCTTCAAATTTAGAGGAATTTTTCATAAAAATCGCCACACCGCCCCCTTTACAGCTGGTTCGACAAAAATATTTAGCCAATTCAAAATTTTGAATCTTAAAAAGATGTATTGAATCGGATTTGAAAACCGTGTTCTGAGACTATAAACACATCAGGTTTAAGCTCTTCACACATGATCTCTAGCTCTTCAACCTTGTTGGTTGCAATTTGGGCGTTTTGGTGAATCAATTTTATTGTTTCAGTTGCCAATTTAAAATTTTTTATGTTTTTTAAATGTTGATTTTGAATTTTGTTGCGTTTTGGAGCTGGATCTGAAGTCATCCCTAGGTCGGCTTCACACATGTCTGACCAGAACAGTTTTTTGACATAGGAGAGCCTTCTTTTCGTGAGTCTCTGTCAGGTGTAGTTGACGCCCTAGCTGCCTCCGCATATGAGACAAGCTGGAGCCTTGGAGACCGTTGAGAGACAGCAGCCGGCTCCCAGGGGGTTTGCAGCAGGTGGCGGCACGATGGCTGGAGGGACGGCGGTCACTAGGAGTGGCTTCTCGGGTTCCGGAGGGACAGGTCTCAGCAGAGCGAGGCTCTCCACAATCATTCCAGCCAGTATCCGCTTTTTCCCCGCATTGATAGGTGCATACCGTGTCTTGTGAAATGCCTGCGACCGATCCTATTGAAGTTTAGGACCTTGATGTTGTGTCGGATTGCGAGCTCTTCAATGTAGGCATTTACAAGTGCGGTCTCATCGTGAATAGAGTGGTCCGGCTCCAGATCGTGTCGGTGTGGAAGGGTGACAAGAACGATGTCAGTGTTGATTGGTCTGGCCCGTGATGTAGGTCTCCAGGTGACTGTAGATTTTGTTCTGTTACGGCGTAGTGTTTTGCTGTGGTATTTTTGGTTTCGCTGCCGTGTTTCGTGGACGGCAGGAATTCTGGGGACCCTGCTGAGAGTGTTGTCTCACTAAGTTATTCTCTTGTCGCCTTACTAATTTTGATTTGTTAGTTGTTGACTTCGAGTCAGTGTGTTGCTTGGTAGTCTGTGTCTTCTATTGATTTATCATGCCTGTCTCTCTGGTGCCTGAATACTTGTTGAAGGAGGATCTCCATTTTGAGTTGTTGGCTCGTGGGCTTACTCCGGGATCCGACTGCGAGTCCATGCGGAAGCAACTGCGTGATAATATGGAACTGGACACGACCTGGCCTAGAGATTTGAACGTTCCAGAAGCAGAGGCCTATTTTGGAGGCTAAGTTGGAGACGTTTGAGAATAGTCAGGAGGACTGGTTGGAGTCGCCGCCTACTGGCCGAGAGAGGGCTAGGTATTTGTCCCGGCTTACCCATCTACATATGAGGCTGTCGCTACTTAGAGCCAAGCTTACCAGTTCTGGTGATAAGGAGTGGTTGGAGGAACGCGTCACCTTGGTTGACGGCCTGCTGACTGTACTCGAGAGGGACGAGGGGGCAAAGGCTCCTGAAAAAAACTTTGTCTGCGTTTGACTCTGCTGCGGCTGTTAAGGGTGAATGCCGGATCCCTGGGTCAGTTGTTGCTGATTTTTATGTGGGCGAGGCGTCGGGGGTGTCTGGTGTGGACGGGGCCCGGGGGCCTGTGACCCAAATGACTGCTGGATCTGGAGGACTGGGGACTGTGGTGACGGGATCCTTTGTTCAGTATCACAAGCTTCCAAATCCACTTACCCCGTTGCTGCAGCGACTACCAACGGTGGATGGTCTGGATACTGAAGCTTTGCTGCGGTTTCTATCTGAGATCCTGCGACTGCATGACTTGCCTGGTCTTCAGGGAGCGAGCTTCCTGCATGTCATCTCTCCGTTTTGTAGGCCACCTTTGGGTGACTGTCTGGTTCGAGTTCTCCAGAGGGGGGTACCCTGGATGATTTTCATAGGGAGGCATTGGATTTCTTTGTTCCTGGTCAGTTGAGGGAACGTCTCCGTGTGGAGAAATTCTTTAGGCCTCAGGGCAACGGAGAGAGTTTGGCAAAGTTTTTGGCCGAGGTGAGGGACACTGATAGGGTGTTAAGGCTCGATATCCCCGAAAGTACTGTGGTCACCACCATTCTTGAGGGTCTCGATCCTGAAGAGAGGTCCCGTTTGGTTTTTGCTGGTCGCCCTTCCACCTTTTCTGAACTGGACCGTCTGTGCATTGCTTCGCGCAGCGTGCAGTTTGCTGACCAGCAGAGGGCGGAGAGGAACAATCATCGTTCCATCCAGCCCTCCAGGGCTGTCACGGCCGTACAGAATCCCGTGGATGGGCCACATCACTCTGGTGGGCTTCGTCTACCCATCTGCTATGCCTGTGGTGAACGAGGTCATACTCGTCGGGAGTGTCCTAGGAGATATCGCACTGGTCCAAAAAACTAGATCAAAGGGGGGTTTTATCTGAAGTTCCCCCGAGATCTAAGAAAAAATTTCAAAAAAATAGTACCTGTGCGAATAATTTGATTAATAGTTTGGACACTATGAGCCTAGCAGAAAAGGGAAACCTACGGCTTAGGACAGCATCTTCGGTGTGCCCTTATATCAATATCTTAGTGGGAGACTCAGTGCATAAGGCCCTAGTTGATTCCGGGTCAGCCTGTAGCCTCATCTCTTCCCGTTTTTTTGAAGCCATTTCAAGGTTAGGTTTGGTGAAGCACACCAAGGAGTCTTCTTTAACTTGCTGGACTGCTTCTAATTCCCCTCTTCCAATTTCAAGGAAGGCTTCAATCAAGTTTAAGGTTGAATGTTTTCATGGGTGTGGAGCTTCCTTGTGGCCCAGGACCTGAGTATGGATTGTATTTTGGGGGCGGATTTTATTCAAAAGACTGGTTTGGTGCTGAATCTTCAGGCGGGCCAGTCTTATTTCAAATTCAATCGGCGAGTGTCAGTCCCCTTTTCCGATAATTTCAAATCGCACCGCAGGTTGGTGAGGTGGAGTGTGAGGAAGGTTCTGCCCCTGGGGACCCGTTCGGTCACTTGGATGAGGAGCAAGCTGGGGTTCTCCGTGAGCTTTGCTCAAGATTTCCGGATGTCCTCACACCCAAGGCGGAATCCCTATCTCTGTAATGCTAAAATAAGGAACATTTTCTCAAAAACTACTAAGCCTATTGTTTTTGAAATTTTTGTCAGTTATTCACATGCCTTCTATACATAGCCTGAGTTTTTTTTAAGTAGTTATATAAAAAAATAAGTATGTTATAATTTTTTCCCATGACACCTAAAATATTCAAATTTTTTTTTAAGATTTAATTTTTTTTACCAAATTAGTTAATTTAAGGCCACAAAAAAAACTCAGGGTGTGTACAACTATTACATACATATTGTGTAAAAATTTGAACTCTCTATCTTCAGTATTTCCAGAGAAAATGTACCTTATGTCAAAAAAATATCGATTTTCGGAAAACGGCTAAAAACTAAAACCGTGCATTAAAACCCGCACATATGTCACGAGAATCCGTTTGCAGTTCAGGATTAGTTATTTTTTCCTCTTCAATTATAGCTTTATTTTCTTCTACAGCTTCTTCAACAGCTCTGGTCATAGATTCTAAAGCCACCTGTTTACATTTTTCGTGCAATACCGTGTTATAGGGTCGGAATTTTGTAGAAGGCTGGGGGAGGTTCAGGATGCCGCATAAAGTTTGCGCAGCGGTCTGACCTTTTCCAATGCATCGCAGGCCATATACTAATCTAATATTTACATCAAAAAACTTCTTACTTGCTACATTAGGTATTTCAACCTTTTTAGAGTTGTTAAATTCTTCACAAAAGTTACAATGTGTGCAAAAGAGTTCTAGTTTCGACACTAAGCCAACATAATTCATGGAACGCAACTGTAAACCATTTTTCTTACAGTTTTTGCAAAGAGAACATTCTTGGAGTTTCTCTGATAGTATACTGATATCTATAATTTCATTCTTATAGCTATGATCTGTAGCATATTGGCTATACTCCGAAAAGTCAATTTTCTTTGATGAGCTCGACGCTTTGGTAGGCCTAGGCCTAGGAGAGCTAGGAACACTAGCAGATGAATGTACAGGTACACCTTGTACTACCTTCTTTTTTCCACGTCCACCAACTCCTTTCCAGCTTTTAGTTGTTTTATAAGTAGGTCTAGGCATTATGAATAAATAATACAACCAATAAACGAAACTGTAAGAATGACAAACGTTAGTAAAAACTTTCACAGAAACTAATAACGTCCATAAACAATAACAAACAAACAGGTTATGTTTACAATATTTATTTCCTAGCAACAGAAGAAAGTAAGCAGTTGTCTATATTCAGTGTTGCCAAATAAAGCAAAATTAAATAGCAACAGAAATGATGGGTAGATATACGTATGTATGCAAGCGAAAATATTCTAGTAAAAAACTGACCCTGCAACAAAAGTTCAAGGATTTATTTTGTAATGAAATATTTAGATAACCCAGGTGTATTATATATCAATGAACTCGGAAAAATGTATATTTTGATAAAATACAATAAAAAAAGTTTAAAAAAAAATATTTTTTTTGTTCCGCCTCCCCTTAATGCCAAAATTGAAATAGACTCAGTGCCTCTCCCCGATCTCCATTCTGCTTTTGATTGGTTCGGTAAGGCCAAATTTTTCACTATATTTGATTTGAACCAAGCATATCATCAGATTCCGTTGAAGAAGGAATCACGTCCTCTCACGGCCTTCTGTGTTCCGTGGAATTTGTATCAGTACCGATCTGTGCCTATGGGGCTAGCTGTGGGGGCCCAAACGTTAACTAGGTTGCTTGACTCCATCTTCCACGATGTGAAGTTCAGGTATGTCTTTAATTATCTTGATGACCTTCTGGTCTACAGTGAGTCTTTCACGGAACACGTTAAACATAACTCGGGACAGTACAAACATTATATATTGATAGATTAGTACACAAATTGTAGTATTCAACATTTGAGTTTTATTCAAGCATATGTGGTGGTTCTGTAAGTCAGTGTTAGTTTATTTGTGTGATTTTGGAATAATCGCGTTTTTTAATTTGTACGTTAACCCTAACAGTAGTAATACAAAATAAATTTTGAACATTTTTAGAACTTTAAAGGGTGTAATTTAATTCTTTTCAAGTTCAATATTCTCTTTATGCTGTATAATAGAGAAAAATACATTTCTTGTACAAATATCAAATTCCTTGTAAGAAAATGTGTCTTGTTAAATAACTGGCTCGACATAGGCAAATCCTTGTAAATTATATAATCAATATTCATGAAAATAGGTGATGATCACTGGATTATATTTCAATCTTCTGACTTTTTTACGAGTTAAGAACTTAAATTTAAAGTACAATATTTGGAACTCTGAAATCGGTGAATGAAACTGTTTCTATAAGTACCAATGAAATACACAATTTGCAACACTCCATAACACTTGCAAGAATAGCTGCTAGTAAAACAGTTTAACTATTTTAGAACAGATTGGAAAAGTACTAAATCCGCAGTAATATAAGAGCACCAACTAATGAAGGAGTCATAGAATACTTTTAAATTCTGCAAGTAAACAGTTTCAGGTTTACAATAAAAATTGTGGGTCTTATGATATTTTTTGTTGTTCTCACCCAAATAAAAACTATATTATTGTTAAGAAAACTAAGCGTTCTAGAAGTGCCCACATCGAACGAAATAGATACAAGAAAGATGTAGCCAATCTGGAAGCATCGCAATAACATGGAATCACTTTCAGTCTCTCAGAATCCTGACCCGTAGCGGGGTGAAGCACCGTATTAAACCTTGATCCTTGGATTTGTGACTTCCGTTGTGAACATATTGTATTGTCAGAACCTGTAATAAGCACGCGAGGTGAGTACTGCTTAGATAACAATATATATGAATAATTATTTTGTTTATTGTGAGACAAGATACTCTAAGCAGAGTTACAGATTATGTCCAGGATACATGTTACGCTCATAAAAGTGTTACGGACTTTCGTTGTTTGACATGTATATCTGAAATCTATAATAAACTGAAAACAGCGTGTGGGAATCTTATGGTATCCTCATAATAATTTATTGTGATTCAGGAGCTACAAAAACTACAACTACTCCATGAACCGTATTATATAGATTATTAATTTTACCAAAACTAAATCATACGTTTCTAATAACAAAAACAAAACAGTAAACTAATAAATAAAATCCATGTCTTAAGAAAATTTAAAATACTGCTTACGCATAACTAATTTATTCATAAATTAAAATTAATCAAATTCAGTCTTTTAACTGAATGAACGATACAATATTCAAAGGCGAGCCAATGGTTGGAGGTATAAGGCATCTTGCTTTAGATATTAACTAAGACAAATCGCAGGTTCAACTCCTGTTGTGAACCTGTGATTGTTATATGTACCATCGACCTTGTACTGTATCAACTCTTTCCTTTATTCTGCGTTACGAAATTGTCGCACAGGCCAATAGCCTATGATAAAGAAAGAAGAAGAAAGCAGCCTCTACTTTACTAAAATCGTCCACTACATTATAAATATCACCTCTATTTAAATTCAATTTCAAGTGAGTAATATAGTTAATGTTCATGTAAATGCAATTAAACAGTAATATCTAATTGAATTTTATTATTAGTGTACATTCCAATTTTACCATCAATATTGCAGTACTTATACTACTACATTAATTTCATAATTGGTAATTTGCAACATCACGTATTGTGTTTAAAGGTAATGTTATTATTTAATCATTCAAGTAATGATCTGGTGGGCTTTTCAGAAAAGACCATGTGATAACTATCGGTTTATTAAAATTTGAAATGTTTTTTAGATAGAAAATGTTTTATGTTTAGTATTTTTAGGTGTTTAACGCGTTAATTAGAAACTCAAACAATAGAGCTAACTTCTCATTCTGATTATACGAATTCTATTACCCCACTGAAATGTTTTGTGTCAAAGCCTTTTGTGTAAAAAAATTATATTTATTCTCTGATTCAAAAGTGTTTGTATTAAAATACTTAAACCTTTATTAAATACAATAATACATATAGTACTTATTTTTCAAATCAAGAAACCTCAATAAATTATGCTTGCTATTAAAGAATTTTTATTTGCACTGAAAAAATCTTGCCAATACGTAAATATTGTATATCGATAAATATATTTTTTTAAATTAGTTAAGGATATGAGAAATACCAATATATAAAAACCAAACCAAATGTGGTTATTATTATGCGACGTTACGTATTATTGGCTAATATCATTTTACTTCCTCTTCTCAATACGTTCACAATTCTACAAGACATTGTACGAGTTTAAATTATGATTTTAGAAAGAAAAGAGTTTTGAAAAATTATTGTTACGTAAGATGTATAATTTTGTGACTAGATTAAAACATAAATAATATTCACATATTTTATTGTAGTGTGCAATTGAGTTCGTGTAAAGAAACATTCAGTGGATTCAAAATTCTGGTAAATGTAACAGTGTTAATTCGCAGTGAGAAAAAGAATATATTTAACACGGATCTGCCATATTTAAGCTGAATAGACATGACATTTCATACGTTGGGTCACTCTTTTAAAAAATATTGTAAGGACCTCGTTATAATCGCATAACGACTGGCCTTACTTATATCAAAATATGACGTTCCATTGATTCACTAAGCCTAATGATTTGTCCATCAAACCATCAAAACAAGTTTTCATGTTCAGGAAAACAGTTTAACTACTAACTCTACCGAAGTCACTATAGCTATAACTTCCAAGGAAGGGAGAAAAACGTTTCTGATCGTTTACCAAGACTTAATTCTCTCCTTCTTATGACTGTAAAGGGTACTTATGAATGATTCATTGTTGTAATCTTAATCTCTCCATTTTTCAGGCATGAAACACATTTTTAAGTACTTTGTAAGTATATTATATCCATATATTTCAAACCAAGTAGTGCATAGTGCAATAGAGAATTTGGAGGTTCTCAGAGTTCATTCAAATAAATAAATGAAAGAATATTTTTTTACACCTTAATCGTAAATTTTAATATCCATGTTTTAGTTTTTTAATTAGCTGCTATTAGTAAAGGTTTATTAGCTATATGCGTGTTTTAATAGTCCTGTAATAAATAGCCAATTTGCACTTTAATAGCAAATAGCCAAGTGTTTCATAAAACCAATACTAGAATATTCCTTAAGAAAGAGATCGATCTAGTTGTTTTTGTTGAAAAGGGGGTAACTTACTAATTAGTATGTAATTTTATTAATTAAATTGGTGCATTAAATGTAAAAATAGTGCATATTAGGATTTTTATAGATAATCAAACATAAAATTTATTTATCTTAAAAAAAATCTACTTAAAATACAAATTGAATAGACAGAGAGTAAAAAAACCTTGAAGCTCAACGTTGTCATATTGTGTAAATGCAGATATGGTGCAAGATTAGCTACTGAAAGTACTCATTGATATATCACTAGCTGTGATAAACAAACTTTATGTTCTATACTTTAATGTTTTACAAGGAGACATCGCTAATTATTTAAGATATGTAATCAATAACTTAGTTTGAGAATTATATTTTTGTTTTTCATTATTTGGTATAGACTATTACTATAAAAGTACTTATTACTATTCGTACTAATACTAATTACTATTTCACAAAATATTACTGTAATTAATAGTTTGTCTTGTTATGTTTCTATTTGAATCAAAATTTGTACTATATAATGAACATTTAGACATTATAATGCTTAAAAATGCCTTTTTATATTTAAAATATTCTATATAATATAATACATTTTATTTAAATGATTTGTAAATGAAATACCGGGGTATTAACTGATTAAAATAACAAAAATGTCTTTTTCATGCATATCCTGTCTATTAAAACATTATTTGCATTGGAATTGTTTTTAAACTTATCTTTATAAATGCATTAATGCATTAAACAGTTTAACTGTTTTCGTTAATTAAAGCTATTTACGTATTATGTACCTCAAACGGCTATCTTTTTATGGCCAAGTGTGTGTTTGTAGTACAGGTAAAGTTCTGTCTAATTCCTAAATCAAAAATCTATAATTCAATGTATAAAATATTGTATTGTCTTTACAAAACATTAAAAAGTGTATAAAAATATCATATAATACTTTTTATATCCATTGAGTGGAAGTCAAATACTTGTAAATCACAACAACAAAATAATCAAATGTATTCTCTGTTCCTGAATATTTATGCATATACAAATCCAATATTTTGTCAAAGATTTAGGTTTTTTCGTTACCAATTGTATCTCCTCAAAATTAATGTTCTGTTATACTATAATTGATATTTTAGAAATTTATAAGCAGGTGTGTAGATTATATTTATGGAAATACTATAAAATTTAAGTGAATACGTGTAGCATTCCTTGATTATTATAGTAATTTAAATATTTTTATCAGACAACAAATCTCGGAATGGACATATTAATATATTCATTTAGTTAGTCGTGCAGTGTATTGTTGTTTCATGGTTATATATCAACGCAAAATAAATAGTAGTTTCAGTCTTCATAATTGTTTCTGTATTATGCGGCATGTCAAACACTCCACCAAGTAAGTCTTTAAAATTGTAACAATTAAAAATGGGGTTTGTCACTGACTCACTTAATGCAAGTATACTACTACATAGTTCATATTACTTAAAGTCTGTGACCTTCAGTTTTTCGTGATCACTTGGGAATTAAATAGTAGCATTTGTAAAAGACGTAAAATAGTAATTATAAAATTACTATATCAGGTATGGAATCTTAGTTTTCCGATCACAACTTCAGCAAACTCGCTGTCATTACTCTACAACATTCCCCCGTCTCCTCTGTGCATTCCCCTATTGTGTATTAATAGATACATGATGCCCCAGTTACTAGTTAATTTCAAAGCTGGAATTTGGTTGTAAATACCATAAGGAATAATTCATAAACCAAATACCTACAGGACGTATAAACTAGTTCGGAACCCTAGTTTAACCCGTCACGTACCAACTTCAACAAACTCGCTGTCATTACTGCATTACATCTGCCAATCTGTCTGTGTACTGTCTGTGTCTTCATCCCAAATTCTTATTCCTTACAATTCTGTATTTACCCCTGATCGTGAGAAATTTCTAACTAAAATAATATAACAATTGTCTCCATATATCCGTTGTAGATTAACTAAGTTGTTTATAAGTATAATCTAATGTCACATTTTGTTTGAAACTTTGACGTATGCTCTGTAAAAATAAAGCTCAACCTACAACATTCACTTTATGTATCGGGTTTTATACAGTGTTTCGTCGTATAATTGTATACCAGTTTAATAACTTTTTTTAGACTTTGGATAAAACAATATAAATAATAAAATCTTACCTACCAACACTATTCTTTCATCTTAGCATTGTTATACGTGTAGCGTGAAAGGTTCACTACAAAAAGAGCTACACAAGTAGTTTTTTTAGTAAATAGGTAACTACACACATCAATTTTGATTGAAAATTAGTTCGAAGTAAAGGTTAATAAATAATTAAAGGGAGTTTTCTCACAAGCTTACAGGAGTAATTATATATGTGCAATTCTGGTGGTTTTTTCTTCGCAGCCAAATACTGAGCATTAGTTTCCACAATTAAGTATTCTCTTTGTAAGTTATACTTACATCATCATATTCTTTCCTCTATGCCAAGTATTGATAGAGACATACCTAGCGAACTACGTCACTATGCAGTAAGTACTCCTTTAGGTACTACAGGTAACTCGACAATTATGAGCGTTCCACCCAGACTTGTTGCTAATAAGGTAACGCTTTGTTTTGTCATATTGTATAGCCGCATTGTCTGTTCCCATAAAATAATGGCCTCAATCCTGTATTTTCATATAGTGTTTTAAAAAAAGCATTGGAGCTGACCTTGAGAACTAAGGATACAGGAAGGACAGTAATAACGGAAAAGCACCGGTAACCACAATACCGACACGTTTAAATCCCACCAACTCCCACACCTGTAGATAAATTATTTGCCCTTTCAGAAGACTTGCAACTACTGAGTATTAACTTGCAAATATTTAATGGCTTGTAAAAACCTGTTAAGTAATAAACTTTTATTCAAACTGTACATAATATAATAAAACACTACGATATGTGGGTAACGCCAATAAATAACAAACTTGATACTTCATCGTACCTTCTTTTTAATAAATAAATTTCTCTTGGATATAGCAGCCTACAAACGTGGCAAACCAGAAAGAATTATTTTTTATTCTTACAATAACAAAATAATTTATATATTTTTCTGAGTATAATGAAATATACTAGAAGTAGTAATTTATTAATTAAATTAAATAATTTCGAATAGTTTACAAAAGCTAAAAAATGGTAAGTTTTTTTATATTCAGTGTAGAGTTCCTTGTTATTATTTCGATTTTTTTCTAAGAAGAGGGAAACTTCAAAAGGTACTATATGTTGGTTCTTTACTTAAAAATTGTTTCTAGGCAAAATTGAAACTATACATGTTTATAGAATGTTTAAAACGTGTAAATGTCAGAATAAGCAGAGTACTGTAATGTATCTACGTCACTAATACGATAAGTAAGAAACACGTGAATCCTCTCAGCACCTTTCTTATGTGTTATTGTGTTAAGCAGCAAGACATTTCCATTTGAGCTGCTGTGGTGAACGTGGTATTGGCAAAGATCCGAGATATTTTTTTTTCACATTCCGCACGTTTATCTTCATCTAAAGCGTGCTTTTTTATGTTAATAAATGTGCAAGTTATTCAATACCCTTGCTGTATTTTTATGGATATATTTTAAATACTTTTCTTAGTAACCTATATGTATAAAATATGAGTATAGATCACACATAGGAAAATTTTTCTCTTTAAAAGTTCACAAACTCTAACTCAGTAAAACTTCATAAACAAGTTTTTTTATGTTATCTAAATTCAATACAAAAAACTGAGCTAGTAATCCATTTATGATCAGAATCAGCGTTTGAGTTAAATGTCACTTCACAATAGTTTACTTTGATTCGTAAAACTATCTAAAAAATAAAAAAAATTATCACCCTAGGAATTTTTATTTGAATGTGTTATACCGGAAATTAAAAAAAACATTGAGGGAAACGTTTATTAATAAGAGTGATGTCAGGAGAAACGTTATGCCACCATATTATAATCATATCATGTCATATTAAACTCTGAGTAATCAATGCTATTGCACTATTTCCAAAAACTTTAAATACTATATTTTGTTGTTTTTAAAATTTAAATAATATTTAAATTAAATACCGATAAAATATTAATCATAATCATACTTTTCTACAATTTAAAACATATTTATATTAATTTTAAAATTGTTTAATTAAAATTGTAAATATCTTTTTTAATAAAGCAAAAAATCTATTTAATAAGTTCAATATTAATAAATATCATGACATTCAAATTATATAAATATAATTACATCTTAAAAGCATATTTATAAACTGCTTAAGACCATATTACCATAAATACTTGTTTTAAAATCCGTAATGGCATTGTTTAAATCCTCATATATTCTATATCCATTCCAAGCTTTTATTTTTAAATTAAGCACAAATATAACATTGTTTTAAGTTTCTATGCAATGCAAAGTGTCAAGTACAATCGTGTGCTTCAAAAAAATCAAACAACACTAATAAACTAATATGTTGTCGCAAAGACTAGGTATAACAATTTTCAGTTTATCTCCGAGTACTCCACAGATGACCGTAGTGTTACAGCCTGAAGGTACGTATTGCAGTATATCACGTTCTGTAGAGACTGTAATAACAGACTTATTGCCTTCAATATTAGGGAGTAGGCGGTGGAAATCCAATACGAGCAGTATGTCGCTGCACGATGTGTGGTAAACATATCCTTACCTTTTATGTGTCTGTTGGTTGTCAAGAAACATTTGTTTGTTGCACTCTACCTTTTAGTTTCATTCAAACTACATTCTACACCACACTTTAATGTCTTTAATAGCTCCCTCTGTGTTCTCTAATACATGAAGTTTGTAAAATAATCAAATATATCTCAAAAAATGTTAAAAATTGTGTTCTATTTTCAACGGAAAACTTTCAGAGACTAATGACAGTGGGCATGTAATACCGCGGCAGTCACAACCTGAAACATAACAGCTAATTAGTTAGGATAGACAATGATGACCCGTGTAACAAGAGGAAATGTACACGTTATACCTGTAGGATATATGGCAGCCTATTGTCCCGTTATATTGGAACTTTAGATTGGCAGTGCATTATTTTAGTTTATAACAAGCCCTGATATAAATATGTAGTTTGGAATATAATATAGTCTTGTTTACTATGTCATATCTATATGTTAACTTAAGAATATGTTGGAAAACATAAATATTTTAGCCTGGTAATGACTTGTCAAAAAGGTTATTAGAAAAATGTAAAGTATTTGAAATATAATTTTTACTTTTGAGTTACGGTATTCTTATATTTAGCATAATATAAAAGTTGGATATTTTTAAGTCACGAATTAAAAGTAGTTGTGGTAGTTAATTCTTATATTATGTCACTAGGGATTTTATTCCTAAAACTCATAAATAATGCAACGGAATGCAGGGCTTGATTATGATTAAAACAAAAATGTATGTACGTAAGATTTACAACCTATTATATTACGAAGAAAATTTTAAAAACGTTTATTAGTTACTGCTAGGATTAATTTTTTGTGTGCTGGCGTTCTAATTACTTTCACATCATTTCAAACATTCAAATAAATATTTTATTTCTGTTCATTACAATTATATATATATATATATACAGGGTGTCCAAAAAGTCCTGGGTCGGTTGAATATTTTTCAAAATATTTAAAATAGAGCTACAAAACCTTACAAAAATTTTCTGGACATAAAAATCTATTTTATCACATATTCAGTGATCCGCTACTTCCTCGGGGGGGGCGGCCCGCTAGGAGTCAGAAGAAAATCTTAAATGTAAGCATAGGTTGATACGTATATATATATATAAGTAGATATGAATATGAGGGTCCTAGACCACTTTTGGGACAGTCAGAAAATCAATGTAAAATACTGTCCATTGAACCATAAACAAATCTGAGAAATCACGAATGTAAAATAACCGAATCTATAGCTGTTTTACTGTTCATTGTAGGCTTCTAATTTCTAAGCTGTTTTTAATGAAAAAAATCCAGAAATCTTCGAAATCTTTATTCCACGAAGTTAATTGTAACACAGTCTTTATCTTTAATAGTCTTCTTTTCAGTAACAACAAGTGTAATTTTTCATTTTTGTTCAATTCTTTAATCTTTTTTTCATCCAAAACAGTCAAAAATCTGTTCGGTAAGTGTACTTTATAATCTTCCAACTCGGCAATTATTGTAAACCCGAATTTATCTTTCATTTTCTCCAAATTCAAGATTCTATATCTCTTTTTTTCTTCCAATTCCACTAATTTCTTATATTCTTTGAATCTTAGTTCACCAACCTTATTCAACTCTTGTAACAGCGCTGCCATTTATTATAGAAAAATCTTTTAACTAAATTTATTTAAAAGATTTTTCTATAATAAATAGAACAATCTGAAAACATTTGACCAGAAATTGTGCTGATTTGTGTCAAAAATCACTACTTCTCAAAATTTAATTTTACAAATTTTTGCTCTTTAAATAGAACAATCTGAAAACATTTGACCAGAAATTGTGCTGATTTGTGTCAAAAATCACTACTTCTCAAAATTTAATTTTACAAATTTTTTGCTCTTTAAATAGAACAATCTGAAAACATTTGACCAGAAATTGTGCTGATTTGTGTCAAAAATCACCACTTCTCAAAATTTTAGTTTACAAATTTTTGCTCTTTAAATATGGAGCGGAAAAAGATAGAGTGCCCATACTGCAAAAAAGACATTTTTGAACATCACTATACTCGTCATTACAATTCGAAAAATCATTTGAAGAACAAAGATATTTATGAAAAAGAACTAAATTATTTGAGGACTTGGGCTAAAGAAAATCAAATTGCCGATCACCAAAACATGTATAATATAGAAAAATTGCGTGAACTAAAGAAAAATTTTAAGGAAAGTAAAAAAGATCTCAATCTATTTAATGATGAAAAAATTCATTCAATAGCTGAAAAATTGTCCTTAGAAACTAACGACAAAACTAAGTCAGAAATGATCGAAGAAATTGATAAAACGATTAATGAGAAACCTGAAAATATCATTGATGTAGAAGTTTTATCCTCAATACACGGTCTATTTAAGCAATACATTTTAACAAATTTGAACGACAATTTCATGTCAATTTACAAATATCTTTCTATTTTGCGCCCAGAAATTAAAAGTTTAATCGAAAAATTTCAAGAAACCGTTAAAAAATAGTAAAGGATATCTCTCTTTAGAATGCGAATACGAACGAACTTTAGTGAACGGTGAAACACAAACTTGTCCAATGTACTTTACTATAAAAGCAGACGAAATCTTCGACGTAAACGACTTTATTTCTAAACAATTTAATAAATTAACACATCGAGAACAGACAAATCATCCCAATCGAGGTTCTGGTTGGACATTAAAACGTTGTAAACAACTGATTTTGAGCCTTAATAAACATGAATTTATGAACGCAGGATCATATATCGATTTACCAAAGGAAATCAAAGATAAAAAAGCTTGTGTAAATATCAAAAATAAAGATGATTATTGCCTTATTTACTCTATCCGATGCGCTATTGAAAAACCCGAGACTCATGTTGACAGAGCAAAACAATACGAAAAATTCGTGAACGATGAGATATTTTCTGGATTCGACTATCCTATGTCTTTAAAAGATATACAATTATTTGAAAAACGAAGCAGCAAAGCAAAGTACAAGTATCCGAAAATGTCTGTAAATGTCTATAGTTTTGATGAAAAACTCAATATTGTTTCCGTTGCAAATTTCAGAAGTTTATGACGCCAAATTAGAAATCAATTTATTGTATGTAAAACAAGATGAAAAATCTCATTATGTTTTGATAACAGATTTAAACAAACTTGTATTTTCTCAGTTATCTAAGTGTAAAAATAAAAAATTTCTATGCAGAAGATGTTTAAGCCATTTCTACAAATCTAGCGCTTTAGCTAATCATTTAGAAATTTGCAAGCAACATGAAGTTTGTAAACCAGTTATGCCGTTTCCTGGTCAAACAACTAAATTCACTAATTATCAAAAGAAGTTTAGCCATCCGTACGTTATTTATATGGATTTTGAGAGTATATTAGAGAAAATACCGACATGTAAGAATAATCCTCAAAGATCGACTACAATCAAGATTCAGAAGCACATTCCTTATGGTTTTACTCTTTATTTAGTGTCGAACGTGACCAAGCGCATGTACAAACCGATATGTTATCGAGCCAAAAATGAAGAAGAGTTGCCGAACGTTCCTACAAAATTGTTTGAAGAGCTCAATAAATTATCGAAGTACATAGCTAAAAAATATAATTCAAAGAACATGAAGCCCATGAAATTGACTGACGAAGAAGAAATTTCGTATCAAAATTCAAATCTTTGCCACATTTGTGAAGAAATATCGTATCAAGACACTGAAAAAACTTTAGGGTTTTTACCAGATAATTGGAGTTCTGCTTATGATGCATTCAAAAAATGCAGAGATCACTGTCATTTGACTGGAAAATTTCGAGGTGCAGCTCATAGAATTTGTAATCTGAATTTGAAATTTCCTCAGAATATTCCCGTTTTTCTGTCACAATATGTCTAATTACGATGCTCATTTGTACATAAAAGAATTGGCTAAACAGTATGGTAATGTTGATTTTGATCGCAAACACCGATGAAAAATACATAAATTATTCAGTAAATTCAGGATATGGGTATGAGTTTGAAGATGATAAACCAAGAAAGATCATCAAGTTTTCTTTCGTAGATACGTTCAGATTTATGGCATCGTCTATAGAAAAGTTAGCTAAAAACCTCAAAAAAGATGATTTCAAACATACAAATCATTTTATACAAGATGGTCTGAACGCAATTCTAGATAGACAACCAAATGACGAAGAAGAAATCTTTAAAATTCTATCTGGAAAAGGCATATTTCCTTACGAATTTATCGACAGTATTGAAAAACTTGATTACACAGAAGAATTGAGAATTCAAGATTTCTATTCACTTTTTAAAGACGAGAGCATATCTGAGAAAGATTTTCAACACTACTTAAATGTATGGAACAAATTAAAAGTAAAAAATCTAGGAAATTACTCCGATCTCTATAACATTCAAGATGTTCTATTGCTCGCTGATATCTTTGAAAATTTTAGGAATATTTGTTTGAATTGCTATAAACTTGATCCAGCACACTATCTAACAGCTCCCAGTCTTGCATAGGATGCTATGTTAAAATTAACGAAGATAGAATTACAATTAATTAGTGATTATAATATGTATTTGATGATCGAAAAAGGTATTCGCGGAGGCATTTCTCAATGTATTAAACGATATGTGAAAGCAAATAACAAATATTTAAAAGATTTTGATAAGGCAAAGCCCGAAAACTATTTGTTGTACGTCGATGCAAACAACCTTTATGGGTATGGACTTATGCAAAATTTACCATATAACGAAATCAAGTGGATGGATCCTAAAACGTATACAACAGCAGAATGGAAAGAAACAATTTTGGAACTCACCGGCGACGAAGATTATGGATATATTTTAGAAGTTGATCTTGAATATCCAACAAATTTGCATGAACATCACAAAGATTTACCTCTTGCTCCAGAACATTATAACAACAAACTTTGCACAACTCTTTTAAACAAAACAGAATATGTTGTTCATTCTAGAAATTTGAAATTCTATCTAGAACAAGGTATGATTTTAAAACATGTGAATAGGGTTATTGCGTTTGATCAGAAACCTTTCATGAAAGAATATATCGATTTTAATACTAGTATGAGAACCAAGGCTATAAGTGACTTTGAGAAGGACTTTTATAAGCTTATGAACAACTCGGTTTTTGGAAAATCGATGGAAAATGTAAGAAATAGATGTGATATTAAACTAGGAAACGAAGAATTTTCAATGAAACAAGCTAAGAAAACGAATTTCAAATGTTTCAATATCTTTGACGACAACTGTATAGCGAGTCACATGTACAAACAAAAGGTTAAATTTAACAAACCGATTTACATAGGTTTTTTAGTTCTTGACCTTTCAAAAATTGTTAATGTACGAGTTTTATTACGACAAACTTAGAACAAAGAAATATGATCCAGATTTTGAATCTATGTTACATGGATACAGACAGCTATTTCCTAGAAATGAAACGAGATCCTTCAAAAATTATTAAAGAAAATATTGATGACTTTGATACGAGCGATTATCCAAAAGATCACGACTGTTTTCGCTTACTAAAAACAAGAAAGTTATTGGAAAATTCAAAGACGAATTGAACGGCGAGATATTAGAAAGAATTTTGTGGTTTAAGATCAAAGATGTACTCGTACAAATATCTAGACAAAAATCCAGTTAGGTGTAAAGGAATTAAGAGAAGCGTTGTAAATAAAACAATAAATATCGAAAACTTGAAGAGATGTTTGTTCGAAGATAAAGAAGAATTTAGGGAGATGACTCTAATAAAAAGCTATAAACATGAATTGTACACAGTTACCATAAACAAGCTGGCACTGAAACGCTAAAGATGATAAGAGAATCGTTCTAGAAAATAAGATCGATACAGTACCTTATGGCTATAAAAATGAAGCAAAATCTGATATATTAGATGAGTTAAATAAACTTGGAAACTTTGACATGTAAATGGAAGATGATTTGATTCACTGCCACAAATGCAAGAAAAAAACGAAAAATATAGATTCTAAAATCGTTCAAACTCAAAACGGGTTTGTATAGAATTGCAGCAAAATGTTCAAAATGTTAAGACAAATAAGAGTAAATTTATAAAGAATCCAAATGAAAAACAAGTAAAGAAAGAATCTAAGAATAAGGAAGAAATCGAGATTGAAGCTAGAGAAATTCATGCACCAGTACGAAAGAAGTTTAAAAAGAGAAAAATTATAACATTAGGAATTGACGATTTATGGGCAGCAGATTTAGTTATAATGTCTAACTATTCAGATCAAAATGATGGATTTAAGTATATGTTAAATGTTATTGATACTTTCTCAAAATATGCTTGGTCAAGAGCTATCAAAAGAAAAAACGGCAAGGATATTTCAAAAGCTTTCGAAGATATAGTAAAAGATGCCATAAGGATCAATCACAAACCTCCAAACTTACTTCATACAGATAAGGGTTTAGAGTTTAAAAATAAAGAATTTAACGATGTTTTGAGAAAATACAACATTAAGATTTATCATACTGAAAACGAAGAGAAATCAAGTATTGTAGAGAGATATAACAGAACTCAAAATGAGAGAATGAAAGTAATTTTTGAGATTAATAAAAACTTTAAATGGATCGATATTCTTCAAGAAATCGTAAAGAAATATAACGATACTGTTCATAGCACAATCAAAATGAAGCCTAAAGACGTAGATAAAGATGCAGAAAAAGAGTTATTAGAGTCGGTTTTTAAGTATGTTCCACCAGAAATTCACACGAAAACTAAATTTAAAGTCAATGATCATGTAAGAATTGTTAGTAAAAAACAAACATTTTCGAACAAATATAAGAACAATTGGTCAAGAGAAATCTTTGTGATTTATCAAATTAATAACACAGATCCTGTAACTTATAGTATAAAAGATTTAAACAACGAAGAAATAACTGGAAGTTTTTTACGAATATGAATTGAGAAAGTCAAAGCTATAATTTTTTCTATATAAATGGAGTCTCAAAAGAAATGTATAAAGTGTCAGGAATTTAAAGGTTTTGAAGAATTTCATAAAGATAAGCTTAGAAAAGATGGATTATACTATTATTGTAAGGATTGTCATAAAAAATATGCAAGAGAATTATACGATAAAATGGAAAAATTAACTTTGGAAGAGAAAGAGTGTCACATTTGTAAAGAAATTAAGAATATTTCTGAATTTTACAATCGACATTATAGTAAAGATAGAAAGAAAGCTTATTGTAAGGCTTGTGAAAAAATATATAAAAAAGAATTGTACGATAAAATAGAAACGTTAACTTTAGAAGAGAAAGAATGCATACGGTGTAAAATAGTTAAAAAAATTTCTGAATTTAACAATCAACATTATAGTAGAGATAAAAAACAAGCATATTGTAAAGAATGTATTAAAGAAATCTTTGCTAGACCAGTTCATTGCGTATGCGGGAAGAGAAATTCAACAATTCTATAATCTTAAAAGACATTTACAAACAAAATATCATAATTCGAGAGTTTAACATTTTCATCGTGTAATTTAGATATTCTATAAATCAGTCGAGATTCTGCCATATTTGTAGTAAAATGATTTCCGTTGTATAAAATATTCAAAGATTCTTTCATTTGGTTGTAGAGATTGATAGAATTTGGTTCTTCATCAATGAACAAAAATCTCTAATTCAGGATAATTTATTTTTAGATGTTTTAATCGGTTTGGTATTTCTCTCTTTTGAGCTCTGATAACGTAATAAGGATATTCCCACATGTGATTCTTCTTAATTAACACAAAAACATGGTGTTTTTTCTTATCAAAATCTTTACAAACAAGGTCTGGTTTCATCAAGTCAATTTTTACACTTTGTTTTGCGATTATTTCCGTTTTGATTTCATCTTTAATTTGCAAGTGTTTTACTTCATCTTTTAACTGCTTATTTTCGTTTTTGAGTTTGTACTCACCAAATTTACGAATACTTGGCAAAAACTTCTTTTGTAACCCAATTTTTAAACAATTTCGCTTCTGATTTATGCGATCTCAAAATTAAAGAATAAAGTCCAGATTCATTAACGAAAACAGTGTTGTTTTGAAAGTTTGAAGGTAAGCTATTCAATAGCTCCCCTTGATTCATGTCTTTAAACGTTAATTTATCATCTTCGTCAACGTTTAATCTGATCGTTTGCATAGTATTTTCATATTCTAGAATTTTTGCAACATCTTTAGCCTTAAACCAGATCATATTGTTTTCGTCTAACAATCGTTAAGATATTTGTGTTATTGAATTTGAGTTGATTATTGAGTAGGCCTACAAGTGACTCCATTTAGATAGAAAAGAAATTTAACTAGTAATTTTTATTTTGAGAAATAAAGCCCAGATTCATTAATGAAAACAGTGTTTTTTTGAAAGTTTGAAAGCGGGGGCGAATCACCCCTACCTTCAGAATGTATGTTTTCAAAGCTTTTTTTTATATTTTGGGGTCCATTTTAATCCTTTTTCAATCTTAAATATATTGTTGTTTTACTCTCATTATTTAATAAATTTCCCTCAGAGTCTTGTATAGTTAGAACGATTTTTTGAATTCTTTTTAATATTTTTTCTAATTGGAATATAATCGATTTCATTTGGTTTTTCACTGATTTTTGATCCATAAGCAACATTTGGGAAAAAAGTGTACAAAATTTCAGATTCTTTGTGTAAATGTTCGGTATGATTTTCAAAACTAGGTTCAACGAGATTACAATGTACTTCAATTACATCAAACGGTCTAAATTTTGGCGTTTTATTTCCTAAATATACCTGATTTGGCTCAATAGTTTCTTGAACAAACCCTAACAAATCTACAATAATTGCTGAAAACATTATTCTTACTGGTGATTTTATTTGAATTTTATTAGAGAGATAATTTTTTTTGCATTTCAAACTTGTTTTCGTCAAAGTTTAAAGATTTATCTGATTGTTTGAATGTTTTCAGATAATTTTTAAGGGAATTTTTTATTTGATCGAAAGTATAATATCCTTTGTTTAAACCATAATATTTTGTTATGTTCTTCTCACTAAATCCTACAATAAGGAGAACTTTCACTAATATTTATTACAAAATTGTCAGAATAAAAACCGCTTAAAACCGATGAAATAATTTGATTCTTCCTCTAAATGAATAGGATGTTCCAAGTTTAAAACTAATTTAGAGCTTTCTGAAGTCAACTTGAACAGCTTCATTTTCGCAAGCGTTGCTTCAAGATGAAAATCTTCTATTTAAATGGAGAAATTTTTAAAGCAAAAAGATCAGATAAAACTTCAAACGTTTGAAGAAAATAAGAAAGATCAACCAATCAGATTGTTAATTGTTGGTTCAAGTGGATGTGGAAAAAACAACTTTATTATTGAATTTTATCTACAATAGGTTGATTCCTTATTCCAATTTGTATGTTTTTAGTAAATCTTTAGAACAAGACGCCTATAAAAAATTACAAGAAAGATTTGAAAATATTGAGAAAAACTTAAACAAAAAAATATCACATTTTTATAATGCTTCTGAGGACATAGTTCCGTTAAGCGAATGTAAACCCAATTCGTTAATCGTTTTTTGATGATTGTATTTTGGAAAATCAAAGACGTTATCAAGGAATATTTCGTAATGTCTCGTCACAAAGATATCTCTTGTATCTATCTTTCTCAATGCTTTTCAAAGGTTGATAAACCAAGTTATAAGAAATAACCTGAATATGTTGTGTATTTTTAAGCAAGATGATCACTATTCGAGAAAAATTTACAACGATTATGTGGGATCTGATATGAGTTTTAACCACTTTAATGAATTATGTGATAAAATTTGGAAAGAAGACTATGGATTTTTAACTATTAATCTAACTTTGAAGCCTAAAAATGGTAAATATCTGAATAAATTTTCTAATATAAATGCTGCTCAGTGGTCTCGATAAAATATTTGTTACAATTATTTTTACATTATCTTTACTTTTTATTTACATTATGAAAATAACAGAAAAAACGTGTAAAAAACTGTTCATGTTCCACGTTTTCACGTTTCGTGTTCACGTTTCACGTTTCGTGTTCACGTTTTCACGTTTCGTGTTCACGTTCTCGTTCACGTTCTCGTTCATGTTCACGTTCTCGTTCACGTTCTCGTTCACGTTCTCGTTCACGTTCTCGTTCACGTTTTACGTTCCACTTTCACGTTTTACGTTTCCACGTTCACGTTTTTACGTTCCACGTTCACGTTTTTACGTTCCACGTTCACGTTTTTACGTTCCACGTTCACGTTTTTACGTTCCACGTTCACGTTTTACGTTCCACGTTCACGTTTTTACGTTCCACGTTTCAAAATTTTCCTAAATAAATGGCGAACGTAACTTCTGAAGAAGCGAAAAAACTTGATCAAATCGAAAAAGAAATTAATCAAAGAATTTAAAGAACAGATTCGAATGGATGAAGAAGAACAAGAACTTATTCAAAAAATTAATCAACCTGTAACTTCTGCAATAAAAAATGTTGAGGGCAAAATTGAAAATGTTTTAAGCGATAATCAAAATTTAATGAATTTGGTTCCAGTTGTACGACAATTTGCTGATATTTCGATTCCAGAATCTGAAGTAGAAGAGTTTGAATTGCCAAAATTACCATCTTCAACACCATTTAGACCTAGAATCATTGAAGACTCTACCATAGTTGAACCAATAAGTCCTGGAACAACGGATATAATAATTGGTAAAATTGGTAAAAAATTCCTTCCTAGAGTAAAAGATGATAAATTTGGTTTGTATTGGGATAAAAAAAAAGAAAAGTTTTATGATTGGAAATTTGCCCGTGAATTTTGAACATAATGATATAATTATTGAAGATAAAACATATAAAGGAACTCAAGGTTTATGGAGATTATTAACAGGCACTGATGTTCCAAAAGACGGTTTATTATTCTGAAGAAGACTTGAAAAATTATACAGAAATTTTATGGAAATCTGATTCAATTTACAAAAATAATGATCCATCAACTAAGAAACCAAAGTCAAGTAAAGGTAAAAAATATCTTAATTTGATTAAACCAATTTGGGAAAAACGAATCGAAGGATCAGGTGTGAGAAAATACAGTGATAATAAGATTGAATACAGATATATCGACGATTTGACAAAACTCGATGGAATTATTAATTATATTTATGCTCAAGAGAAGGCTGGAAATAACAATTTTTTGAACGAAAAGAAAGCGATTAAAGATTTTATTTCGAACAAACTTGATGAAATGATTGAAAAACCTGATGGAATTAAATATTTAAAACCAGTTTTGCCGGCAATAAGTTCATCTATGATTGAGGGTAGTGGACTTTTGAATGATTTTATCAACAATTTACCTTTTGAATTACACGTACCAACTTATCAGTATCTGGGGCCTGGCACAAAACTCGAAAAAAGACTAAAAAGAGGAGATCCTGGTGTGAATAAATTAGATCAAGCTGCTATGGAACACGATATTTTTTATGCAAAACATAGAGACACAAATTCCAGACATATAGCAGATAAAGTTTTGCAAGATAAGGCAATGGATTAGATTTTTATCAAAAGATGCTAGTTTAGGTGAAAGATTTGTTGCGCTTCCAACAGCTGGAGCAATGTTTTTGAAGAGAAAACTAGGAATGGGAATCGAAGAGAACTTGAAATTTTAACTATTTAAATGGAGGTGAATGTAAATTTCAGCAAAAATCAGAAAGAAAAAATAAAATCCGCTTTTAAGAAGAAAATACCCGTTAGTATTCAATTTAAAATAGATCAACTAAAAAATGGCGAAGATAAGATATTTTTTAACACATAGACAATACAATAAACTCGAAAAACATAAGAAAAACAATAAAGGAACCAGAATAGAATTTTCTTATAATCAGTTGAAAGAACTTAAAAATGGTGGACTTTTGAAAGATTTATTAGATTTTGGAGAAAATATTCCAGTTGTTAAACATGCTGTTCCTTATGTTCGTAAAGCTGCTCCAATCGTTATAAAAGATGTGATTCCTATTGTTCGAAACATTTTAAAATTGGTTAGATAAAGAGTTGGAAGATGTTACAGGATCTGGATTAGATGAAAAAACTTTGAATTACGTGAAATCAAACATTGAAAAAAAAATTTAAACCTTTAACATTCGGGGAATTGGAAGAAATCTGCCAAAAATATTAAACATTTTAGAGGAATCTTCATGAGAGATACATTACCTGAAAAAGTTAAGAAATTTGAATGTGGAATTGTGAATTTAGACTCGATTATGGGAAGTGGAACGCATTGGATTTGTTATTATAAAAATGATAAGAATGCATGTTATTTTGATTCGTATGGAAGAATTGAGGACAAACCACCTATAGAATTGATTAAATATTTGAAAAAATCAAGCGTCTACTACAATGATTCTCAGATTCAAGACTATAAAGATCCCCCAATTTGTGGTCATTTATGTGTTTTTTGTTTTGAATGAACTGAGTACTGGTAAAGATTTTAAAGAAGTTGTTAACAAATTATTACTTAATAAATATGGATTCACAAAATATTTTTGACGTATTTGGAACACAAATTATTCAAAATGTAGATAATAGTTTGAATTTTGATAGTTTGAGAAATGAGTTTGATAACAAGTTAGAAAATTTATTACAAAACCTTCCAGATTCAGATATGTTTGCTGTCGAGATTGAAGATTTTAAAACAGAATATGATAACAAACTTGCAAATTTCATGAGTTCAAAAGATGTTGCTGATAAAATAAAAACTTTGGAAAAAGAATTTGATGATGGTGCAAAAAAAGTTATTTACCAATTTAATGTATCATATCGAAAAAGCTGATAAAATTACTGAAGCGATCAAAGTTGAAAAGAATTATGTTAGTTTGGCTAATAAGAAAAGAATTGTCGGTGTTCGACCTGGTATTGACAAACATGATGTTGTTGTTAAAGAACAAATTTTAAAACCTCTAAAATTATCAGAAAACATCGATATTGTTGATTTACATGATCCGAATGTTAAAAATGCCTTAGATTTTAAAGGAAAAAGAATTAGCAGTGTTAGTAAAGGAATTAATCCATTTGATCTTGTTGTAATGATTCAATTAGAAGATCCTATTAAAATGTTTAATGAACTAAAACAAAATTATGAGAATCATAAACAGCATGTTAAAGATTTTACAACAGAAGTCTATGACAAGTTAGAAGCCAGAAATAGAAGATCAGTAGACGATGTTGGTGAATTACTTGATAAAGTAAATAAACTAGAAGAAAACTTTAATACATATAAAAATGATGTTAATGTATTAGTTGGTGAAGTAATTAACAAAATTCTGGAAGATTTTGATACACATTTCAATGAGAAAGTAAACTTTTTTGAAAATTTTGGTACACGTTTCAATGAGAAAGTAACACATAATAATGAATTACTTAAAAGAATAGATGATCGATACTCTTTATATCTCGATAAAGTAAATAAACTAGAAGAAAACTTTAATAAATTTAAAGAAGATGTCGATAAAACTTTTGAAAACATCGACAACAGATTTAATGGAGTAGGTGGTTACGATGACTAATTTTCCTTATATAAATGGCGCTCATATACTGTGTGAGGTGCAAAGAGAAAACTGCCACAAACGATATAAAATACTATGCAAACATTAACGGAGTTAAGAGAATTTCTGGAAAATGTGCTGAATGTAACTCAAAAAAGAGCCAATTTATAAAAACTTGATTTGAAATTTTTTCCTAATAAATAGAGATGGCGGGACATTACAGTGCTTTCGATCTTTTTATCATGCAACACGAAAGAGATTTGAAAAAAGAACATTGGGATGACATTTCTCAAAAATATGAATTATCCGAAGATATGATGAGATTATACGTAAACAAATTGAATTGGTATAAACATTGCAAAATATCAAACTCTGTCCCCAGAGTTCATTCAAGAAAATATACATTATCAATTAAAAGATCATATGTCTGTTCTTTGCCTCTATCAACACTTGAGTATAAAGTTTTTGGATGAAAATAAAGATACAGTTGATTGGAATAATATTATAGATAGCGGTTACTATCCTGTGCAAATTTTATTGAAATATGTGACCGAGATCGCAAAATTTAAGGAAGAGAATCCCGAATATGACGAAGTAGATCATTAAAAATGACTAAAATTTATATCTTTTCTTATAAAAACGTACATTAGATCGATGAAAAAATGATATCTTTCTTATACATGATGTTTAAAATTTCTAAATTTTCTCTTATTAAATGGCGGACTACAGAAAATATGCTAGTGATATTGAAAGGGCGGAGTTTAAAAATTTCTATCCAATTAGTAAACAACATTTGAATGAACCGAATAAAAGAACTGAGTTTAATATTGATTTTGGAGATAACTTTTGCTCGTCTAACTTCCAGTTTTATATTTCTGGAACTTTAAGGGGGCAATGTACCCAAAACATATGTTTTTTAATTTCTGCCACTAATTACTCTTTTTGTTCATTAAAGTGTCTCCCTAGGACAGGGTTTAAAGAAAATATATTATTAACCCCCTCTCACCCCTCTTCGTGGGAAAGGGAGGGGGTTTTTGAAGAAAATTAGAATTCTTGTTTTACACCATAGCTGCTTTTTGTATTGCACCTATTCCAAATTGTTAGATATTTTCTTAAAGCTAATAAATAGCCTTACAAAGTGTAGTATGGAATTTTGTGTGGTTATCAAAATAGGTAAGTGACATTTTATTTTAATTTTTTTCAAAAATTTTAATTTTATATAAATGGAAAAAAATATTTTAGGAGTATAATTTAAAATATACTTGATCCCATACTACACTTTGTGCACTATATATTGAAGATCATATGTTACAAAATATGAGGTCTCTAGGTCAATAAATAAAGAAGTTACGTTGTAAAACGTGTTGGAAAACACGGAAAAAACAAACTTACGGGAAAAAGGCAAAAACTTCATATGTTTATTATGTAATGGAAAGTAAGACTATTTTACATAATCATTGTTTTTGTGTTTAGTGTAAACATATTTTACACTTAAAAGAGTCCAGCCCCATAGGTAACACCTTCTTTTTTTAATTTCTTTTCTTCCTTTTTCATCTTTTTCAATTTAACTTGCTGACGGTATTTTTTATTACTTCAGGTTTTTTCTTACTAATTTTGTTTGTAGAATATTGATTTTTAGTTTGATTTCTTCATGACTAAATCAAAACTAATAGTCCTAAATCACTAAAATTGTTCAAACAAAACACAACAAAAACATGTCATTCAAAAGTGAGGTTAGAGTACAGTAACTGGAACTAACAGCTTGATCACTGACAACAGCTGATTTACTGAGTGATTACCACACATAAAAAAGCTGGGATCTTAGTAAGTTCTGAAACTATGACATTCTAATATACTGAATACAGCAATAAAATACATTATTAATGAATAGTTATATGATATATTATGAATAGATATATGATATAAAGCTTGTCATTTATAATGGCCGCCTGGGGCTGGAGGAGAAAAAATCAGCTCTACAACGCTAATAGCTTTTATTTTAAAAAAAACACACTTTTGGCAATGATAATGCAAAACCAATAATGGATTATTGTTTCCAAACATTTTAGATACTAAAAAAATAAAATAAAAAATTTTTTTAGAAAAAATCAATTTTTTGGGTACGTTGCCCCCTTAACAAAACAAGATGGTCAAGCATATCTTGGAACTGATAATGTTAGATTAATCGATAATTTTATACCGTTTTTATTTTCTAAGATTGAAGTAAGAAAACACAATAAATTGATAGAAGAAGTCGAAAACTGTGGCCAATTAAGCACTATTAAAGGAACCATTTGTTATTCCAAAAGTGATGTATTTTCAAACAGTTTTGAATCAACTTTTAAATTTGGACAATTTGAAGCGGTCGGTGATTTAGCACATTTCGGCTTAGGATTCTTTGAAAATGTAAATTTTCCCAATCTATAAAGGTGGATTTTACATTAGTTTCATAAGAGCTGAAGACGATGATGTTGATTCTGAAGACTGCAACTGGAAATGTTATGCCTGTTGATGGCAAAATTACAATTAACGAGTTTTTCATTAGAGTTCCGATGATTGATTACAAAACCACGAGTAAAATTCAGTTGATTGATGAAATTATAAAATCTCAAAAACATCACGTTTAATTTTCTAGATTGGCAATGTATTGAGCAAAAAGGTATTTCCGGAACAACTTATTCGTTTCGATATCACAAATATTTATAGAAATATCTTCAATCCCAAGTTCGTTATCATTGGTTTTCAAACATGATAGACAGAATAATCAAGAAAAAAATCCTTCAAAGTTTGATAGTTTGAATGTAAAAAATATCAGAGTAAAATTGAACGGTTTCTTATTATCCAGATGAATTAACAAAATTTAAACATTTCCGGTGGTCTTTTCAGAATCATGTATCAGATGTATCAAGATTTTAAGAAAGTTTACTACAAAAATATGGAAATGTATTACAACCCCAAAGAATTTATAGCAAATAGACCCATTTATGTCATTGATACAACAAAGAGTTTGACAAATATTTCTAGTTCAAAGAACGATATAATTATCAATATGGATTTTAAAAATGCTGTTACAAACGCGATTTGTTATGTGGTTGTGGTTTCTGAGAAATTTTTAGCCTATGATTGTGATTAAGAACGATATTAAAGAAATTCAGTAAAAATCGTCTTATTTTCTGTTGAGCGAATGTTAGCAAATTTCATTATTTCCGTTTTATAGATTTTTCATTAAAACAGCTTATAAATGTAGAAGCAAACATTGAACAGTAAAACAGCTATAGATTCGGTTATTTAACATTCGTGATTTCTTGTTTGATTTCTCAGATTTGTTTATGGTTCAATGGACAGTATTTTACATTGATTTTCTGACTGTCCCAAAAGTGGTCTAGGACCCTCATATTCATATCTACTTATATATATTACTTATATATATACAGGGTGATTTCATGAAGTTCTCCCCCCACTTCTACAGCACATTGTACTAGTAAAAATATTGAAAAAATGTTATATAAACATAGGTCCGAAAACGCTTCGTTAGCGAGTTACAGCTAGCGAAAGATTTCGCCTGAATTCCTGGGTAAAGAGTAAAATAAAAGCCATACTGAACTTTTGGAAAGGTTTATTAAGTAAGAAATATCGTGGATTCTTATGTATTTTTACCTGATAAAGCTAATAAAATAGGTTTCAGAACTGTACCTGTAGTAGTTTTTGAGGGATTCAGGGTAAAATGCAAAAAAATTGGGCACGAAACAATGTTTATTTTTTTAAGTTTGATGTACACTAACTTTGTTAAATTGGTAATAAATACATAAAATCAACAAACATTAATTGTAGAGAATTTAATTCTGAGAAAATTGATATAATCAAAGTCTAAAATAAAACAGAAATAAGTACCAAAAAATCGATTTTATTCAGTATAATACATTACTACCTGTAAAGAAATACCGTACGGTATTTAGTTAAAATAAAACAAAAACAATATGTTTGTTCCCTAATGATGAGATAAATTGAGAAAACAAGATTAACTGTTAAATAAATTTGTTTGTAAATAAAAATATCATGTTTTAATTACGTTGTATTTTTTTTTATAAAAATTTACATCAAATGTTCGAAAATAAATGAAGCAAATATTTTCCCATTATTGTTTACTAATCATCGAAATGCAGTTTTTTGTTTTATTAATTTCTAAGTTGGTAACGCACGAATAACAGCTGATCAACAATGGTATTCTGTACTGTTACGTTAGAACTGTGTATTAGTGGTGTTTTGCAAGCTACAGCAGGAGATCGGGTTCTGTGAATCGTGTTATCAAATGCAATTTTTCTGTGAGTTATAATTCGATTGTTTATTCAGCGAAAAAATGCCTTACTTATTTACATCAGAGGAATACGCTGATATGGTTTTTATTTTGGGTTACTGTATTGGTAATGCTAGAGCTGCTGTAGAAGAATATGAACTACGTTACCCTAATAGGAGGATTCCAGATAACCAAAACAATTTCAGGAACTTTTTGTACTCTTTCGGGAAACAGAATCACTACCAAGTACTAGAACCAATTAGGAACGAGCTGTCCAACTTGATGATGATATTGTTATTAATGCTCTTCATGGCAGTCCAGGTGTAAGTACACGACGTATTTCTAGGCGGATAGGAGTTTCGCAGTCAACGGCGTGGAGGTCACTTAATTATTGGTATTTAAATTTTGTTTATTTTCCACATACAACACGTTAAATAATAAACTAAAATTACATTCTGTGCCCATTTTGTGCGCCCAAAAATGAAAATGTGCTTGATAAAACTGGTGCCACATTGATGAACTTGATGTCTTGCAAACACGTGAAAAAAAACCAGTCTGATTATTTAGAATACTTACAAAGTATAAAATATTCTAAATTAAAAAAAATTGCCTTATAATTCTTCCATGTTAGATTATTTCAATAAAGTTTAAAACGTTTACTTCTTTAGATTGAATGATTAAACTACCATAAATTTAGTAAATTAGTACAACTTTAGTACTATTCTTTAGCAAATAATATTTTTGTAGCGAGAGAGTTTCGATATCTGTTGAAACATTACCGAAATTCTATACTCTTAACAGTTGATGTAAGTTTCCAAACATAAATATAACTATGAAGATCACAAACTGTAACTGATTCGTACTTGTTTATAATTCTTTATACATGTTTAGTTCAACTGATCGTAAAAGTATTAACTGCATTTTTGCGGCAGGAACAAAAATAAATATGTGGAATTTTAAAAGTCAAGGTCAACTACTCAAGAAACTGTAGAATACATTTCAAGAGTAATAAATCTTTTAAG